>NW_013670778.1:27116-28017 GCF_000517525.1 Limulus polyphemus | reverse complement strand
AACTGCAGTCTGTGAACCAAGTGAGTGGTGTTTGTTCAATGATTCCTCCAAAAGAAGTCTAAACAGTGTTCACCTCCACAATGGTAACATATATGCATCTGTTCCTATTGCCAATTCGGTTCACTTGAAGGAAACGTACGAAAATCTCAAACTTCTTAATAAGGTCAAATACAAAGAACATGGTTGGCTACTTTGTGGAGATTTAAAAATCCTTTGTATGTTGTTGTGTCAACAGTCCGGTTATAAAAAATTTCCATGCTTTTTTTTGTATGTGAATGGGACAGCAGAGAGCGAAATCAGCACTGGATAAAGAAGCAATAGCCACGCAGAGTCAGCCTGATACCAGGATCGAAAAACATTGAATGTGAAAGTTTGATTGACATAAAGAAATTCATATTACTTCCACTTCACATGAAACTGGGCTTGATGAAGCAGTTTGTAAAGGCCTTAGACAAAGATGGCGACTGTTTCAAGTATCTATGTGAGCAATTCCCAGCTTTTTCAGAAGCAAAACTTAAAAAAGGGATTTTTGTTAGGCCTCAGATTAAGAAGTTGACTTTGGATGAACAGTTCGAAAGGACAGTGACGAAAGTTGAAAAAGAAGCGTAGATCGCTTTTAAAGATGTTATTGACAGATTTTTAGGAAGCAACAAGGACCCAAATTACAAAAATATTGTCAATAACATGCTCAATAAAGTTCATTTCTTACACTCACGTATTGACTATTTCCCTGAAAACCTCTGTACCTTCAGCGAAGACAAAGGGGAAAGGTTTCATCAAGACATCAGGGAAATGGAGAGGAGGTATCAGGGAAGGTGGAACATCAGCATGATGGCTGATTACAGCTGGTCATTGAAACGAGATGCTCCAAACTCAATACATAAAAGAAAGACCACAACAT
>NW_013670778.1:0-26842 GCF_000517525.1 Limulus polyphemus | reverse complement strand
TGAATTATGGAAAATCCGTTATTAAAACCAAAACAACTTTTATGAAGTTTAAATTCGCAGGCCTGTGTTTTCAACACCTTACAATACTATACAGTGTTTTCTTTTACAAGTTCTGAGAATGTCTGTTAATATCATAGCAAAAAGTTTCTTTTTTATTACATGATAACTCAAAAACTAAAACAATGGTGTAAAACAAATTTCACTAAATTGACACAGTTTCAAACTGAGTATCCGATTTTATAAGTATTATTAATAACTAATAGCAATAAAAAAAATCGTAATTCTATTGTATCATTACCCCTTGAAGATAGCTTTCTTAGAAGAATTTGGTGTTTCTTTAAAAAGCTTAAATACAGGGTGAAACAGAAATTACCTGCTAATAATAGATAAACAATAAATATTACAGTTGGAACCTCATTGTATTTAGAGCTTGGTTATAAATAAAATCTTCCTATGTCTATTGAAACATTCTATTAAAAAATAAGCGAACTTGAAAAGAAAAACTTTTCAAAAAAGGAAGTAAATATAGGGATGGCTAATATCAAACCTTCAAAACCAATGCTAACAAGATCGTAAAGATGCTATTATGTAGGGATGATGCAAATGCCATCCCTACCATCTTGTTTGCATTATTTTCGAAATATTGATATTAACCATCCCTACATTTACTTCCTTGTTTTTTGAAAAGTTATATATTTTTACTTATATATTTAAAGAATAGATAGATATATATACGGTTTCAATGTCCATAATTTCTTACACGTCATATCTTTGAAAACATTGCTATAAACAGAATGCTTTATGCAAGTTTCAAACCATCAGACATAGTTTAGTTGAAAATCAAAACGTATAGCAGGTCATATCAATATATATTAAAACACAAACTAAAGATTTAATGAGTAAAGAGGAACTTACTGTCTGATAAAGAAGCAGGGATCCAAACAGCATCGCTTCCAACATGATCCACATCGAACAGGCTATTTGCTGTAAGTAAACGGATCATTATTGTGTCAACAGTAATAAAGATTTCTTAGATATTCACTTAGCTAGATAGAGAAGACGTTTTGTTTGAGAAGAATTTCCGATAATACAAAAAAATGGTTTTAAAAAGTACCAACTTGCAGAGAATTTTGTTCTTGTTATATAACAAAATTGCGAGGCGTGAACATCAAATGATGCTATACAAGGAACGAAATAGTTGTTGGTATGTTCAATGTACGAGGCGAAACGTTCCATGTTGTTGTGTTTAAGATATAAGTCAAAATATTGGGTTTTATTTTATTAAGGTGTTCTTAAGATGCGAGACGAAACGTTCCATGTTATTGTGTTTAAGATATAAGACAAAATGTTGGATTTTATTCTACTTGAGATGCGAGACGAAACGTTCCATGTTTTTGTGTTTAAGATATAAGTCAAAATGTTGGATTTTATTTTACTTAGGTGTTATGAAGATGTGAGACGAAACGTTGGACGTTGTTGAGTACTTTAGTTTAAAACTACTGGATCTTTATCTAGCGGTTTAATATGAAATACATTTGTAATATTTCTTAGTTAACAACCAATATTTTCTTAAATTCCCAATACACAGAATGTAAATTAAATGTTATTTTATAAAATGAAAACAATACTACTATTTAATTACAAATGAAAATGCTCATTTCGCTCAGACAGGGAGAATAAAAAGAGTGTTTCGGGACAAGAGATGTCGTTAAAATATTTGTTGAAAATACATAGTGTTGACATTGATCGCTACGCGCATGCGTGTATGAACTGGCTGATCAAATGACTTCTATTTAAATATACCTCACAGATTGTATCGACTAAAGCAGAAACGAAATTGTTAACATTTTCAGGGCCAAATAAAACTTGCATAACAGAATTTCCTTTGTGTCATTAAAATATCGATTTAAGTAGCGTAGTCAAAACATTGGAAACAAAAATTGATAATTCAAAGAAAATGCACGAGTTTTTCTTTGTTTTAGTTTTTAAATATGTTTCAATTCTTCTATAACTACACGTTTGAACCAGTCAAGATAATGAGAATCGTGTATAGTATTTAAACATTTAAAAAGTTTCAAAATATTTGCTTTCTTTGAATTAAACCAAAATACAATGCATTAACAATGTAAATATAATAAGCAAATAAATATTCACAAATTATCGTTCACGTCTAACTGAACTTAAATAAAATATACTTTTTAAGCTGAAACAAAAGTAATTTTTAAATTCTTAAACCTGTTATTGTATATAAAAGAGTCATATATTGTTGATCAAAATCCAGTTCTGGCCAGTCAGTCAAAAATTCCTTAAATATGACATATGTTAACGTTCAGATATTAATAAATGTGGATTTTTATAAAAATTTAAAAATCCATCATTTATTTTGAACAATGAGAATTGACCTTTTCTCATTAATTTAGTTAAATGAAAGTAGGCAGAGGAATTCTAAGCCTAAGGTTTAGAATAAAATTAACTGTTTCTTTTTTTAATATGAAGAATATAATTTTTTTATTGTTTAATTGTCGTTTGTACAAAATAATAAAATTCTGGAGTATGTTTGAATCAAAAGCGGCAAAATTAAACTTTGTAGTCGTTTCTTTAAAAATGGACCCCTCCCCCAGTGATCAGGAGTAAGTTTACAAACTTACAATACTAAAATCCGGGGTTCGATTTCCTAGTATAGATAGAGTCTAGAAAACCTATTGTGTCGCTTTGCACTAAAAAACAATAAACAAACTTTAAAAATAGTAATTTTCGAAAAATTGAGGTTGACGTTTGAATTTTTTTGCACCATTTCAAAATTTGATTATTATTTCGTATTATATCGCGTAGACTATGCTGGATGTTGCTTTGTTATCTATTCTTACAAATGTTTAAGGTTATTTCTTCTGTTTTGTTTTGAAACAGAGTCTCACCTAATATAAGCAATGTCAGCTTTTATAACAAAAACACTAAACCCAATATCCAGAATGTTTTCGAAATATCCACTATTTATCATCACAGGCAAATATCATCTCTTAATATTGTAACCAAATTTTGTTACTTTCCCTAGATGGTGCAACAAACTGATATTTTGAAAGTTTATCGTAAAGCATGTGATAGTGCTAAGAATTCATTTCCAGACGTGAGTCGCAAATCAACGAGCATTGTTGTATAAACCGCGTTGGCGAAAACAAAGATTAAAATACATTTATAAAACTAACTGGATATTCGTCGACAACAGTCTAAACATATCTTAAACATAATTTTACAAGCAATATTAATATTTATATTAGTATCTTAATGCAACACATATTCTGATATTAAAACTAAGAAAGGTATTTGAAAAGTAAAAAATGGCACTTTAAATCAATAAATATGTGGCTTATTCCCTACTACTCTCTTAGACTACACAAACAAAATAGGTAGCGCCATACGACATGGAATAATACCCTGTTGGTAATGCTTTTATCTCGGTGGATTTTATATCTAAACTTCTGCATCTAAACTACATCGGAAGGTTTGGTATTTTCAACTCTAATGACACTTTATGCTACGCAAAGAATTAGCACCGCTGACCAGAAGATGGACAACCAGACACTAAAACCACCTGATTATGCAACTATTCTTAACTAAATAGTGGAAATTGACTGCCTCAGTTATAACGACCGTGCAGCTGAAAGAGTTGGACCGTGGCTCAAGCCTTGGACGTTTCGATCTGCAGCCTATCATGCCAGCCATTAGACCATACCAGTCTTAGGTTGGTAAAATAATACACAGGAATACTGTATAACTTCCAGGAAATCCATTACGTTGATTACGGCTGTGTAATAGTAATGAGTCATTTAGAAGTTATAATACAAACTTATTCAATTATTGATATTTCAAAATTCGGTTTTCTACAATTAAAAAGATCACCCACAATGTTTGCTATTAACCTAAATAACAAAATATTATGAACTTTAATAAAAAATAGAGGAATAAAATACACTGGGTTCGAAATAAAATGTTTTTGTTTTATAAATTAGGGAACAAAAAAAAATCACAAGTACTGATTTCGAAAGAGATCATTAAATCATTTCATGAGTGAAATATTATTCGATTCAAAGACTTGTAAAACCATAGTAACGTTTCAAAACATTAACATAGCAAAGTATGTTATATAGATTCCTAGGCATAAAGGTTGAAACATGAGTAATATTACCCAATGGTACAAAATATAGCGTGTTGTTACCACGTAGGTGAAAGAACAGGTTTTAAGTTATATTGCAAGCCACAAGTTCCTTTCTTAAAAGAAGTGTTCGTGGTGTTTCCATTCTTGATTTATCCAGAGAGACAGATTTTTTAACATAATTGTGTATGAAGTGTTGTTTCTGTGAAACTTTAAGCAAAGTAGACACAGTAGGTTTGATGACTTTAATGGATTGCAACTATTTGTTGAATGAAAATAGGGACGACGTTTCGGCTTCTATACTTCTTCTGTTCAAAACATACACAATTATTATAACAATCAACATTTTCAGGTGATATTGAAATTTTAATTCTCCAGGTAATACTTTGCTATTTCAGTAAGTTTATATTGAGGTAAGGCGTGTATGAAGAAGGCCTCAATGTACAAGCCGAAACTTCGTCCCCTTTTTCATTCAACAAGCAGGTGCATGAAGATTTGAAATTCATTTTTAGTATAAGTTTTCATCGCGTTAATGTCTGCAGGTTTACGTAAATAAACCTGTTCTTTGATTATTTTCCACACTGCAAAATAAATGAGCTGAAATATCGTTCAGTAAACTTATTTAGGCAGGCCTGGCACTAGCCATTTTGCCGCAATAGACATATTTTCATTTTACCGTTCACACCTACTAATTTTAACTTTGATACCCGCCATGGTCAGGTGGTTAAGGCGCTTAACTCGCAATCTGAGTGTCGCGGGTTCGAATCCCCGTCACACCAAACGTGCCCGCCCTTTTAGCTGTGAGGGCGTTATAATGTGACGGTCAGTCGCACTATTCGTTGGTAAAAGAGGAGCCCAACAGTTGGCGGTGGGTGGTGATGATTAGCTGTATTCCCTCTAGTCTTACACTGTTAAATTATGGACGGCTAGCACAGACAGCCCTCGTGTACCTTAGCGCGAACTTCAACAAACAAACCTTTTGGAAACTCACTTGCGTTCTTCAACACTTTTGCAAATACTTCGTCAATCTTGTATTGATGCATGACTGTTTTTGTATTTGAGGAACAGTTTGAGACATTATAAGGAAGCTCTGTCTTGATACTCCTTGCTGAAGAGCTTTATTTAATAACTAGCTACAAATCTGAAACTAAGTATCTCAGTTGCAACTTCCTTCGTTTTAGGACTCGACTCTGTTCCACTGGCTACTGGGAAAGTGTTGTTTTCTATATTGGAGACCAGCGCGTTGCTTAGCTTTTCCAACTGGTATTGCAGTGCACGAACAACATCAATTCTACTATTCCGTGTCATTCAAAGTATTGAAATGTAACTAGGAAACATTTCATATGCAATAATAACCATTGATGAGTTGAAGGAGCAAAATAGACTTTGGATCAAGTCAAAGACCATCATTTCCTCAGAAGTCTGCATCGTTCAATATGAAATTCAGAGATTGTACATTGCATGGTGCAAAAAAAAATCTTGACTTTAAATCTAATTCGTTTTCTGAAGACCACTGATCTTAGCTTTTATGTTGATTCCATTGGTCTTTCTGTTTCGTTATATTTGCTCAGAACAATTTGGCCATACTGCCCAGCACTATTTGTGTTTTGCAACAGCAAAAATCAGATAAAATTATCTTTACTGATGACCTAACCAGCTTCAGTAGCTGTGACAAACTTAATTATCATTGGCGTCTGTTCTTCGTGACTTTTATCTGTAGTACAGTCGAGCACAATAGAGTAATGATTATTATTTTAATAACAGTAAACACACTAATCTGGACTTTGTTGGAAAGCAACTGGACCAGCCTCAATCTGGAAGTCCTTGCCCAGGTAGTTCTTATGGTGTTATTGCATCATAATTATTCTATTGTGTTCTTTCAAGGCAGGATCAACCATGTCCAAATATTCAACAAGTATCAATAAATGTTTATTTTCGGATAATAAAAAAAGAGCTACTCGTGGTTTTCACGAACAACATTAATTTGAGTTCCATGAACTCTTAAAAAGGCAATAAGTCTTTCAGGTACAACTTACCGATTGTATGTTCTTGTTTAATCAGGTGGACATTTTCTGTATCAGTGGTTTGGTTCTTTTTGAGTTGAGATTCCAATTTTTTACAATGCTTGGATACCTCTAAATCATCTGCTGAATTTTCATATCTACTATTAAGTCTACACTTTTCCCAACAATACTGTGCAATATCTAACTGTTCTCAGGTTTGCTGAGAGTGTGTTCTTTTACAAAATTAAAACAAAAACACCTAGTGGCGGAGTTTGCATTATGTTCTGCACAGTATAGACACAAGTTTATAGAGCAGGATGGACAATGTACAAGTAACACATTGTAATGGATGAAAAATGACTGGTAAATCAGTCGGATATACTTCATCTGGAGCATTTGAAGTATGACCCTTCACTTGACCTACTAGTGAAAAATCAAGAAGCATTTGTGGGAAGGGTGGTCGTCAATCTCATATTAACACTGAAACTGCCCAAATCAATGAACCAACTTCTGAAACCTCTGGACCATCGAAAAGGTGACTGATAAAGTAAAAAGAATTATGGAGAAAGGCACTATTTAGCCATTCAAAAGCACCTGGTCATGTCTAATGGTGGTCAACACCCATGTAGACACCTTCCAATTATGATGGATAGACGAATATCTTGAATAGTACTGCTCTCTCAATCCATCTGTAGCAGATAGAAATGGAAGAAATCAGTTATCCAAAAAACGCCCTCTCATCAGTTAAGAGCTGTAGGAACTTCTAGCATTCCCATTGTCACCAATCAACAGTTATTAGCACCACCATTGAGAAGCCTTCAGTGAGAGATATGCATCAAAGGTGATACTTTCTGTTACAGATTTTACTAAGAGGTGTTTCTTAGCGTG
This sequence comes from Limulus polyphemus, assembly GCF_000517525.1. Classification (NCBI taxonomy): domain Eukaryota; kingdom Metazoa; phylum Arthropoda; class Merostomata; order Xiphosura; family Limulidae; genus Limulus; species Limulus polyphemus. The sequence continues at coordinate 19,801 of NW_013670778.1, read as the reverse complement.
ATAGAGGTATTGCTAAAGTTAAAACTCACAAAATTCACGTTTTAAGAAAGGAAGAATGCTGTCATTATCCTTGCAAAATCCGGGTCCAAGGCCCACAATGTACCCCTGGTGAAGAGAAGTCTACCCATTCGAAAACGCTTGAGTTATAGAGTTTCTTTAAGAAATAAATAAAACATTTTGTGGTCTTTTTCTTTAAAAGTGCTCCTGTAGTTTCACCCCTGATTTTCTTTAAAACGATACACATCTGTTTGACGAGGATAAAGAGATACAACTTAGCATTTACATATTTTTGTATCATATTTATGACAATGCCTATCTGACGTCCTATCTGGATCTGGAGATTCATTCATCCTTGACACTGATACAAGGGACGTGGTATTAGGGGAAGTAATATCGCAACCTCACAGAAGCAAAAAGACGGTAACTAGCTAGGCATTTATCGGCAAAATTACTGCATGACTAGAAAGGCCTCGATACAGTATTCGCCTTCATCAAACAATGCAAGTATTATCTACAACGAAAGAAGTTGATGGTGTGGATCGATCACTGTTATATTACTTAATAACCATGATCCACATATACAAGTCTCAGTAAATTGTTTAATATATGCTGGTGACTAAATACTAATGAATATAACTAAGATTGGATTACAGGACACAATTAACAAAATATAACTGTGTCACTAATATATTTAACTGCAAACTCAGATAAGATCAGAACATTATATTCATCAAGATGGCTTGAATATAGATATCAAGTTTACTACAATAGGCAACCAAATACTAAGTAAAAAAAAAAAAAAAAAAAAAAAAATTAATAAGTATTAAGAGATATTAAAATATAAAACTCTTTTTAAAATGTTGACATACAAATTGCACCAATAATGAATTATGGTTCAAAAGTATGGTGATCATTGTGGACCAGATATTAAAAGAAACCATACAAGTAGCACTATAAATATGAATTATTTGGCTGTAAAGTATGACAGTGTTTATAAAGATATTGTTTTGGAATAGTATAGTAAAATCAGGATGTATTATAAAGGAATTTATAACAAATAAAATACAGTTGTCTTTTAATAAGAACAAAAATGACAGGTAAAATGTAAGTTTGTTTGTTTGTTATTAAGCACAAAACTACAAAATGGGCTATCTGTGCTCTGCCCACCACGGGTATCGAAACCCGGAGTCTAGTCGTCCTAATTTAGTAGCGATAAACTAGATGGAAGACAGCTTGCCAACACCACCCACCGCCAACTCTTGGAATACTCTTTAACGAACAAATAGTGGAATTGATCGTTACGGCTAAAAGGGCGAGCATGTTCAGTGACGGGGGATTTGAACCCGCGACCCGCAGATTGCAAATCGAGCGCCCTAACCACCAGGCCATAGACCTTGAGGATATATACAATATTATATTTGTATGCTGTTTGCCTAATTTTGAACTACTGATCAGACTGAAGGCATTCGGCTAAAAGCATTTGCCGCTACAGGAAGGGGCTTTGTCTGGCACTTTGAACAAAATAACGGGAGTCATTGTCACTTTTATAACGCGTTCATAGCTGAAAGTGCAGATCGTAATCAGCGGCTTTACGTCTCTAGCTCCAGATCTTTCGATCCACAGCACAACACGATGTCCACAAAGTTACGTGAACCCACAAATTATTAAGACGTTTTGATTTTTGAGATAAGTTAAAAAGACGATGTATATGTATAAATATATTTGCTGACTATCCCTCATTCGTTTCTAGGTAATTTGACTCCCAGTTATTTAACTCTCGGTAATTTGACTCCCAGTAATTTAGCTCCTGGTAATTTGACTCCCAGTAACATGAGTACCAGTAATTTGGCTCCCGGTAATGTGACTCCCAGTAATATGACTCCACTAATTTGACATCCGGTAATTTGACTCCCAGTAATTTCACTCCCCATGTCAAAAAAGATTACGAACATTAAAAATGATATATATCAAAACAATCAACATTAAAAATGACGCTTATTAAAGTTTATTAAAACTGATTCAGGTTATGATCTATTGTTCGTAAAAAGTCAACCTTGTTATCTGAATTATATCTGGCAGCCATTTTATTCTTATCTTTATACTTATTTTTGTCGTTCCCGTCATCCCGATCAAACTGGACTTTCTTTAATTGTGCCAAGCATTCTTCTTTCTTTAGAGTTGAAACTAATTTCCAAATATTAGAACGGGCTAGGCCTCACCTATAAGTGACAACACTTCCATATCACTGATGGTGCCATTTCTGTAAGTTTAAATTTTTAAAATTAAACTGCTTTCTTAAACTAGATTTTAAAACTAATTTAATTAAATTTTCAATTTTAATCTACTTAAATCAAATTTTAATTTATGTTAAATTTATTATTATTACTGCAAAAATAAGTATAAAGATAGGAACAAACGGCTGCTAGATATAATCCAGATAACAAGGTTGATTTTTTACGAACAATAGATCATAACCTGAATCAGTTTTAATAAACGTCATTTTTAATGTTGATTTTCTATATATATCACTTTTCACATAGCGAATGAAATTACTGGGAGTCAAATTACCGGAAGTGAAATTACCGGTTACCCTTCATTCAGATGGTTCGTGATCTATCAAATTCTAGAGGAACGGGCGAATTTGAAGTGATGTCCTGGTTCAAAACATGAAAATTCAGATGGGCTTTCCCGGAGACCAGCACAGAAATGTCCTTTCACAAAATGTACTCGAAACTCACTGAATGAACACCTTTTCAAGATTAAGAGAACATGGTTGAAATAAACAGTAGATTCAATACTTCGTGATTGCTTAGTTAAGGTCTCCAAGGAGATGAATCATCCGTAGTTCCCTGTGAGTTAGATTGAATTAATAGATATTGAATTACATGTTCATGGAGCTCAGAGTGTATTTATTTATTATACTTCTAGCAACTAAGGAAAAAGAGGGGCCAGTAAAATAGTTAGTGATCCCCGAGTTCCACAGAACAAAGATAGGTGGAGATCTGAGATTGCTGAGAATTCTAACAACTTGTAAATAGTGGTTCTGTTGGCCAGATTTTTGAGAAAGACATCACATGGTAGCGTTGTTAATACTGTATACCCTGTACTAGAAAGAACAATAAAAATGCGACAGAGACACACCATGTGCTAGTAGAGCAGACTAGCGCAGGAAAGGATGACCCATGTATATCATTGGCCTTCTACAATCAAACTTCAGATGCAAATGGTGATTTGTTCTAACAGTAGTTGTCTCCTTCTTGAAAAGCTTTCCCAGACCATATTATACTAATATACCATGACTGGTGGCCTAACCGAGCAATTTTTGCCAAATTTACTCAAGACCAAATAACAAAACCATCAGGAAACACACTTTCGAAAGCCACCTCCTCTTTGAATTGTGTCACCTGTTAAAGATCAAACCAACTTTTGTATATAGACTCCATAAAATTGACCAAATGCTAATCGACCTGTTGTCTAAATTTGTAGAGAAAGGAAGTAGCAAATGGAATAATCACCACTGCGATAATCATTATGGCTTACACAATAACAAGGCAGTCTTTAGTATGATCTCCAAATTTGATTACCTACACAATAACAAGACAGTCTTTATTATGTTCTCCAAATCATTATGGCCTACACAATCACAAGACAGTTTTTAGTATGTTCTCCAAATTTGATTACCTACACAATAACAAGACAGTCTTTAGTGATGTTAGAAAAACACGTAGATTCAAGAAGTCTTGATAGAAATGAATAAAAAACTTATAACCTGAGCGCTCGGGTTATAGGTTTTTTTATTCATTTCTATCAAAACAGTCTTTATTATGTTATCAAAATTTGATTACCTACACAATAACAATACAGTCTTTATTATGTTCACCAAATTTGATTACATTAGAAAACGAAATAAAGCTTGCCAAAATAACTGAAGGAAGAAGAGGCGTTGTGAAGACAGATGAAAGGCTTAAGGTTCTAAAGAAAGTTTATGACTTTCTTTGATTGCCGACAAAGAGAACACACCAAAATCGTATAGTACTGACCATATCTTGTCGCATTCGTAGAAAGATACCAGAAACTTTCTTGAAAAGAAAATATCTTCTTATTTTGACCAAATTCTCACCTATTCATTCATAGAAAACTATAGTCTCCCTGTATTTTTACCAATTTGGATTTCAACAACACGTCTGTAAATAGCCAGGAGAAACTAATGTTCGTTCATACATAACTAAAACCTGCTTACAAAATGTCATTCCTTTCATATCATTACACACACAGCAATCCACTGTAAGATGGAGTAGCTTCAGAATATTTTGTATTTATTTGTTTCATGCAACGTTCTTTGTACTCATTATATACTTATAAAACAAATTCAATAGACTTTCTCCAGTTGGTTCATAGATGGCAGGCAAGTCACAACTACTACTGCAATAGCTTATTGGTGAATGACAGTTAAACCTGACCAAAGAGGAGGCCAAGATATAATTGTCATAATTCACACAGAGATTATGGAACGTGTTCTACAGAATTTATGTCCAATTCCAAAGCTTGTCATCGCATCTCTTGAGATTGTCACTTTGTGCTCAACTCAACCAAAGCACTACTACTCAAGATAATTTATAAGTAGATATATCTTCAACAGAAAGTAAGCAAATAACATCATAACCAACCAGGAGGTGAACGAGTGACATCAATATTCACCAGGAACGAACTAGAATCATCATCCACAAGGAAGTAAGCAAATAGCATCATAACCAACCAGGAGGTGAACGAGTGACATCAATATTCACCAGGAACGAACTAGAATCATCCTCCTCAAGGAAGTAGGCAATTAACATCATAACCAACCAGGAGGTGAACAAGTGACATCAGTATTCACCAGGAACTAAGTAAGTAGCATCATCATGCACAAGGAAGTAAGAAAATAACATCATCATCAACCAAGAGGTGATGAAGTAGTAAGATGTTCCATAAGAATGAGATAACAAGTTACACATCCACAAGTTAGAGAATCCATAATATCTTCACGCACTAGAATGAAACCAAGTATTGTTCATGTTGCAATACTGAAATGAAAAAGTTCACTTCTGAAAAACATGGCACAATATGAACTAAGAAACGGTATCTCACCCATATCGTCGAGTTCCCATCTTCTAATGAAAAACAAATTGCAAAATATGAACTACACAGCATCATCTCCCTGATATCAGCGAATAAATGAGTAATAACACAAACTGATATCTTAAACAATCCGGTTTAAACATTCAGGAAAACTTTACGATAGCAACGGTGTTTCGATATCTTAAAAATAAAATGTTAAAATGGTGAATATTGTAAAGGCAGTTCACAAATAAGAAATACCAGAGTTTTGAGCATTTCACAAATAAGAAACACCAGAGTTGTGGACATTTCACAAATAAGAAACACCAAAGTTGTGGGCATTTCACAAATAAGAAACACCAGAGTTGTGGACATTTCACAAACAAGAAACACTAAAGTTGTGGGCATTTCACAAATAAGAAACACCAGAGTTGTGGACATTTCACAAACAAGAAACACCAGAGTTGTGGACATTTCACAAATAAGAAACACCAGAGTTGTGGACATTCCACAAATAAGAAACACCTAGAGTTATGGGTATTTCATAAATAAGAAACACCTAGAGTTGTGGGCATTTCACAAATAAGAAACACCTAGAGTTATGGGTATTTCACAAATAAGAAACACCAAAGTTGTAGACATTTCACAAATAAGAAACACCAAAGTTGTGGGCATTTCACAAACAAGAAACACCAGAGTTGTGGACATTTCACAAATAAGAAACACCAGAGTTGTGGACATTTCACAAGTAAGAAACACCTAGAGTTATGGGTATTTCACAAATAAGAAACACCAGAGTTGTGGACATTTCACAAATAAGAAACACCTAGAGTTATGGGTATTTCACAAATAAGAAACACCTAGAGTTGTGGGTATTTCACAACTAAGAAACACCTAGAGTTATGGGTATTTCACAAATAAGAAACACCAAAGTTGTGCCCAGAACAGAACTTTATTACACTCTAAATAAGAACGATATAAAAACAAAATAAGAAGAACTTTTGATAAACTTCAGCTTCTCTTGGGTAACTAAAAATATATCATAAATCAAGATATTTCACTTCTTCAGCAAAATCTTTCTCCATTTAAACAGCTTAAAAGTCAACGAACATTCTATATAATCACTGAAATAGTCGTGAATTTCAACCTTCCTAACTAGTTGAGGAAATTTCTTTATTCAGACATAACCATGTGATTCCCTAACCTTTCATTCAAGTGTTCTATGTATAATGGCTTTATTTATTAAAAATGTACTGAAATGTAGTTTAATATTCCAACGCAATACTTTAGCCTTGTAACTGAATCCTTCGGGGATGGGTGAGCCCATCTTAAGATGGCGATTCAGATACTTGTACAAATGAATATGAATTGGGATTTTTTTTCTTTAAAATATTACTTGTAATAGTTGTTGGTGTGGGCAACGTTGGATTCTAGTACACTGTAATTTTAACGTTTGATCTGAGTTTCGAATTATATTTACCTTTGTTATTGTCCTTTCCGGACGTATACAATTTCCTTTTTCTTTTTTCTGGTATGAATGTACAGGATTCCCTTTGTCCTTGTACTGTACGAATGTATAGAATTCCCTCTGTCATTTTCCTGTGAGGACATATAAAATTCCCTTTATTTTGTCCATACTGTCGTTTCAGAGACTCCTCTTAGCACCAGTAGCCAGTAAGAGTCAAAGTTGTGAGCCAGCTAGTAAATAAAATAAACAATTATTGTGAATAAAGATTTTACTGGCTCGTTTCTTTCCTTTGCTGTCCATTTTCATTTGATATTCTGCACAGTTTTTCCGGAACTTTTGAACTGTTGGTTATCAATGGACCTGAATACCACATCTATTTTCTTTCTCTTTCATCAACTGAGAAACCTTCACTGAAGAAAAGAAACCTATTGGTTTGTTATTTATTTTCAGTTACCCGAGAGATGCTGAAATGTTTTCAGAAGATTAGGGAAACATTCGGTTATGTCCAAAAAACAATTTCAATCTTGCTCTAAGTAACAGTGACATAATAAATTAATCAATGTTGAACGTTGAGATTTCATTTAATAAAAATTTCAATATCGATTCTACAAGTGGATCAAGTTCATTTTTTTAGTAACAACAAACTGTCCGTTGTTTACACACTACACTGAAATTAGCGAGAGACTAGTTTATGTCGTTGAATATCCCCACACGTTTTGGAGTAATTGACACTGTGTAAGTTTATCCTGTTGTTTCTATGTTCAAATATTATTATTATTTGGTTGTCACATTAGGCTTAAGGCTCTGATACTTAAGCTCCTCGATGGTTCAATTGTAAGTTAAAGGATTTATTGCGCTAAAATTGGAGTTCGATCCCTACGACGGGCAAATGAAGATATGGTTAACACGGTTAACAACAAGCAAACTAATATTAAATCTGTCTAATACAGGGTACAAACTATCGTTTATAGCCCACCTGGTCTCGATTTTGAAACACCATAAAAGTAAGTTATCTTGAAAAGCAACTTTATTTCTTAGCCAGTTTTGATTACTTCACATGACGTCTATGTAACAAGTTGTAGAGAAAGTAAAAGAGAATCGTGTGATATTGTAATGACGTAAAACACTCATCACAGTCCATCAATTCCAAAGCCATAGCGAGGACTAGAACACAGCTAAGATCCCTTGCAGGGAGCAGTACCTTGTCTCTTCTACCAATTCAAGTTGATTGATGAAATTGGAACTTCCTCTCTCATCAAATGATGATGAAATTATGTGTCTCTCTTTTCCATAGTCGTGAAAATGGGCGTCAATCGCAGCTACAGCGATCGTTATCGTGACTAGGATACAGTTCGCTAAGGAAGTAACTAGTTAAAAGAATTTGACTAAGATCATTCTTTTTTTCTGTTTCTATTGATATCATCTATCCTCTCTTGTACAAATTATCATCATCACGAAAGCTAACATTGAGCTAAAAAACGCTCAGATAAATAACGAATATCATATTGCCGCTTCATTTATCTCCATTTTTTGCAAAATAAAAGCTACATATGTCACATAATTTCGATGTTTAATTCTTTTTTTTTTCTGAAACACAATTCGGATATGTACTCTTTATAAATACAATCATAACAATAGTTTATCTACCTAATATTTTCTAGCCTCCCAGTGGCTCAGCGGGGAGTCTGTAGGATTATAACACCGTGTTGGACACACCACAGATAGCCCATTGTTTAGCTTTCTGGTTAAAATCAAACAATAGCACTTTTCATTGGATACTGTAAATGCATAAGACTTGGCGTGTTTTTACAAAATTAGGATTACGACCGAAAACATCGATAGCAGCGAAAGTAACCAAATGATGAAACAATGCATTCATTATAAATACGAACATATTAGTTTAGCTATATTTAAGACTGTGTTGATTTTTACTTCTGATTTATTCTTGCTCTAATCAGAAGTTAATATTCATTATGTACTAAATAATGCCAGTTAATAAAAAATGTCGTATCAAACTCATTATCAATAACTTCTGGTCCAAGTAAGCCACCTGTATACGTAGAAGTACAAATTAACTTAACCCAGTAAATAATGGAGATAATTTAATATACTAATCCACCAAAAAAGCAATATCATAAAACACCCCCCCCCCCCAGTGGCACAGCGGAATGTCCGCGGCCTTACAACGCTAGAAACCGGGTTTCGAGACCCGTGGTGGGCAGAGCACAGATAGCCCATTGTGTGGCTTTATGCTTAATTCCAAACAAACAAACAAAAAATATCATAAAACAAAAACCTGTAATGATTAGAATGCATTTATGTATCAGTTGGGTATCCTCGCAGTTCGTGGTAATTTAGGCCGAAATACCAAACATAATCTATTATCCCTTTCTTTTATTTAGTTGTTAAACGTTTACTTAACCTAATATTTCTCAATTGATTCTTTTTTTTTTTTGACGAACGTGGTAATGATAACAATTGTGAAAACACAAACTGGAAGTGCTTATGGTGACATTACCAAAGCAGAAGATAATATGGGCGACAAGATACAAAATATTGGGTGTCTAGGTACATACTGTGTTAGGACGTTGAATGTTTTTGGCTTTTCACTTTGATTTCTCGAACGATATTCAGACAATCAGATTTTAAACAATACTAAAAAGATAAAAAGAGTGGCAGATCTGAATTTGCTTCATGTCATTCTGAAAATAGAATAGAACATAATTCAACAAAATAACGCGCGGTGGCTCAGCTTGAGAGCTTATAACGCTAAAATTCGGGGTTCGATCCATATGGTGGGCTCAGTTGTGCATCTTTGAGCTCAATAACAAATAAATAAATATGGACAGTATTTTTCACGAGTTTAAAATTTGTATAAGAGTGTATTATGATGACAATGGTTCAGTTTGCCCCTACCGGTGAGTCAGAGGTACGACTTACGGCTTACGACGTTAGAACACATGATTCGATTCCCGCGATGGACAGAGCGCATATAGGCCATTTGTGTGGCTTTGCGCTAGAAAAATAACGCAAACACTATACCGTTATCTATAATATTTAAACTTTCAATTATCCCTATATTTCCTCTTTAACATCTGAATATTTATATTGTAGACGTTAATTTGGGCCTTGTTTCCAGTACCCCACTGGGTCAGCGGTAAATTTACGAACTGACAACGCTGAAATTCACAGTTTGATTCCCTGCGGTGGACAAAAAGCATATAGTCCATCGTATGTCTTTGTGCTAAAACAATCTCAATGTCCGGGTTATATTACCTCTAGTAAATCTATATGACACGGAAGATTATGATGTAGACGCTAACTTGGGCCTTTTCCAGATAAATCTCTTCTAAAAACGGCTTCTTGTGTTTTAAATATTAATTGGTCCTTTCTTTCTGCGTAAGGACTCTTTAAAAACCACAATTTATCTGTTAAACGGTAATTGGTAAGCTCTTCAAACCCGAACACTCTTGGTTTTAAAGACAAATTGGGTTCTTTATACAAATACTTAAAGACCAGGATTCTTTTTTCATTAATGGTCCTCGTTTTGTGATAAAGGTTCAACATGCGTACAGATTGATCCTTCATTTCAAGGTAAAAGCTACTCAAAATATAATTCTTACATCTGTTATGTCAACTGATCCCTCATTTCAAGGTAAAAGCTACTCAAAATATAATTCTTACATCTATTATGTCAACTGATCCCTCATTTCAAGGTAAAAGCTACTCAAAATATAATTCTTACATCTATTATGTCAACTGATCCCTCATTTCGAAGTAAAAGCTATCTAAAATCTTCATTTATACTAACTTAGATCTTAATTGGTTCCTTGTTAGTAGTTCCTTAAAATTCGACTTATTCATTTGATGCTGATTTGACCTTTGTTTCCTGTTAAAATATCTTGGACTCTAATCGACCTCTTGTTTCCGGGTAAATATTGAATTATTATATCTCAGATACTAACCGGTTTCTATTTTCCGAATATAATATCCTTAAAACATGAATTCTTGTAGCTTAGATTCTAATCAATTTCTTGTTTCCGGGTAAAAAACATCCTTAAAACAAGAATTGTCATGTTTTAGATTCTAATTGGTTTCTTGTTTCTGGGTGAAAATCTGTCTGAAACAAGAATTATTACGTCATATTTTCTATCAGTTTCTTGTTTCGGGTAAAAATCTCTTTAAAACAACAATTCTTATGTCTTATATTCTAATCGGTTTCTTGTTTCCGAGTCAAATCTCTTTAAAACAACAATTCTTATGTCTTATATTCTAATCGGTTTCTTGTTTCCGGGTCAAATCTCTTTAAATACTGAATTATTATATCTCAGATGCTAACTGGTCTTCTAATATAATATCTTTGAAACATGAATTATTGTAGCTTAGATTTTAATCAGTTTCTTGTTGCCAAGTAAAAATCCCTATAAAACCACAATTCTTATGACTTAGATTCTAATCGGTCTCTTGTTTCCGGGTAAAATATTTTTGTTTGTTTGTTGAATTTCACGCAAAGCTACTCAATGGTTATCTGCGCTAGTCGTCCCTAATTTGGAAGTGATAGACTAGATAAAAGGCAACTATTCAACCCACCAACCGCCAGCCCTTGAGCTATTCTTTTACCGACGAATAGTGGGATTTATCGCCACATTAGAACGCTCCCACGACTGAAAGGGCGAGTATGTTCGGTGACGGGACTCGAACCGTCGAGCCCCAATAGTTTTAGAATTTGACTAGATATTTATTATCCACTTATTTGTCGCTCTTTCTCAAGTAAAATATATTTAAGAACCGACTTATAATAACATAAATACTAGTCAGTTTTTTGTTTTAGGGTTAGTAAATAATCGGATTATTTTCAAATTTTCTTGATTTTTGTAAACTACAATGTTTCTCTAATTTCTTCAATTTTAATTTAAAATTAGTTTGTGTATGCTAACGTAAACAAAAAATATTTGCGGATGTAAAATGAAGTTATGTTCACGAAGAATATTCGTTTCGCTATAAAACTTCGCCCGAAAAAACCAACGTGAGAATTCCCCACAAAGAGGTCCATAGCAAAGGGAGCTGTAAAGTGACTTTACTGATTGCGTTTCTATTGATCGAAGCTGGTCGATGCAGGCAGCGAACTTCAGATCGATGGCTGAACCGTCTACATGGCCAGCCAAGACGCCAAACGGAGCAACCATGGTATTCTGAATTAGATGGTAAGAGAAGCAAGTTGAAACATGTCAATGCTTACCTTCTGGTAGTCAAGGATAACATGTACCTTCGATTAAAATAATACCACAAACACAAACATTTCAAGACCTATATCATTAGGTTAGGACCGAGCCATAACAAGTGAAATGTATTTTAGTATCTATCTATTCAAAACACTGAATTGCTAGAAACTAAAGAAACAAGGAGAAGAAATACTTAAGTATAATGAAAAAGAGACCCATGTACAGTCAGAGCAGTCAGTGCACTCTAGTGGTTGCATGTGTTAAACACGATATATTAAGGTTGGTAGTACACAGTCACTAGTGAAACGCGGGTAGTTTACACTGTACTTTGCTTTTGTCTAAAAAACGGTTTGGTAACCACTGTTTTTGTTTATCAGTTCAAAATTAGAGGCAGCTAACACAAACAACCCTTATGTAGCTTTACGCGGATATCCTTTGAGTTATTTCAACCGTATATATTTAAGTCATCTACTCCACTTTTGTTTTTTTCTGACCACGGTTAATGTTAAATCATTATATAGCAAGTTTTTATATTATTCACTGTTATTACCTATGCACCAAAACGAAATAAAATCTATTAGCTGACGTACCCGTTCAATACACGGGGAAGACATGGGAAACCCAGGGGTGACATAGAGGGTCAGGTCCGAATGCTAACCCCTACGTCAGTCCCCTCCCTGGAGGGTGAGGGGTATAGGATGCATTTAAGGTTTGGTTACAATCATTTAAATGTTTTACCAATTCCAAACGGACAAACACACAAACTTTTGTCAAATATATAGCCACGCACCTGATGTTTAATAAATGAACTCATACTTATTATATCTTCGCACTTCCTATTGTCGCTTATTACACATTTATATGATTTTGAAAGTGTCACTTCTCTCCAGAGGTGCGTGGTATCTTGCGAGGTTCAAAAGAAGAGACTATGACAATTAGTCTAAAACGGAGTAATCACGGAACTGTTGGTAACGAGATTTTATAGGGCGAAACCTAAGTATAATGATCGTTTTCTAATTACTACAATTATTCTGGATGTGTTATCACAATATAGATTTGATAGAAGGTAAAAACTGTAAGCTGCTTCCGTATGTTTCGATGGTTGCTGATAGTTCTTTCATTCATGATGGGCTTTAACGTTCTATAGCTCAACCAATGTAAGTTATTTCATTCATGATGGGTTTTAACGTTCTATAGTTCAACCAATGAAAGTTCTTTCATTCATGATGGGTTTTAACGTTCTATAGTTCAACCAATGAAAGTTCTTTCATTCATGATGGGCTTTAACGTTCTATAGCTCAACCAATGAAAGTTATTTCATTCATGATGGGTTTTAACGTTCTATAGCTCAACCAATGAAAGTTCTTTCATTCATGATGGGTTTAACGTTCTTTTGCTCAACCAATGAAAGTTCTTTCATTCATGATGGGTTTAACGTTCTATAGCTCAACCAATGAAAGTTCTTTCATTCAACAGTTACATCAAGGGATTGTCAAAAAAGTATTTATAAATTAAAAATATGGATAACATTTTATTGAAATTAAATATGAATTAATATTTATTATGAACTTATAAATGGATGAGAATAACATTCAATTCCAGACGCTAGGCCAACAAAATCAAGTCTCAAAGTCGCTGATATTGTTTGGAGCACTTGTTCCGTAACGGTACTACTTTAAACATCCGGGTAGCTTTCATCACTTCTGCCTAGTAATAATAATGTTTCTGTGGATTATTGGATACAAAGAAATATACTGAGTTGATTTACATAATAAAACGTCCCCCCGCTGGGTCAGCGGTAAGTTTACGGGCTTACAATATTAAAATCCGGGGTTCGATTCCCCACTGCGCCACAGAGCAGTTAGCAAAATGTAGCTTTGCGCTAAAACATAAAAACATTAAGTAGAAATAATAAACTGAACGTTCTTAATATTTGTTAATAATTTTAAGTTTGAATTTATAGTACATTCGGCAGGGCTGGTTGTTATCATTAACGTTTGGTCAAAGTTAGTTAACTCTATAGGTCAGGGCTAAAGTCTAACTTATAACCTAATAAACTAATTCTACAGAAAACCAGTCTAGAAACACACAATATTATACATCAGTACACGAGGGAAAACTAAAGCGTATAAAGATAAGTTTGCACTAATTCATGATTTTCGTAATATCTCATAATATTCGGCTACCTTAAATTTGTTCTACGTCATATATTAACCTAACAATTCAAAATTATTCTCATAAGTGTAAAAACTAATAATACTAAAGAAGAAGCAGAATCAACGTAAATTATATTTTATAAACAGTAATATTAATAAAACTAAATTATACGAAGAATGACATATATACTATAGTTTATGTTTTTTCTATTGTGGATATTAATTAAAAAGTATTAATTGGCATAAAAGTCTCTAGAAGTATTAATGTTATTAATATTGTTCAAGATATTCGGATTAATCAAAAAGTGTACGCTTTAATAAAATTGTTCAAGTTATTAACATTAATCAAAAATGTATGTTTTAGTATTACTGTACAGGTTATTAGCATTAACTAAAAGTGTACGTTTTAATTATATGGTTCGGATTATTAACATTAATTTAAAGTGTACGTTTTAAAGACATTGTTCAGATTATTGACATTAATTAAAAAGTGTACGTTTTAATGACATTGATCAGATTATTAACATTAATTAAAAAGTGTACGTCTTAATGAGATGGTTCAGATTATTAACATTAATTTAAAGTGTACGTTTTAATGACCTTGTTCAGATTATTAACATTAATTAAAAAGTGTACGTTTTAATGACATGGTTCAGATTATTAACATTAATTTAATTATAATGTGACGGCCAATCCCACTATTCGTTGGTAAAAGAGTAGCCCAAGAGTTGGCGGTGGGTGGTGATGACTAGCTGCCCTCCCTCTAGTCTTACACTGCTAAATTAGGGACGGCTAGCGCAGATAGCCCTCGTGTAGCTTTGCGTGAAATTAAAAACAAACAAACAAACAAGTGTTCGCTTTATAGATAATTAATTAAAAGTAGAGGATCGTCAACATAGTTTGGAGAAATCTTGACGATTAAAGTAAATTAGCAGATGTTAGGATATAATAAAATATACGATTATTTGGATGTTTTAATCACGTTGGTTAGAATATTGAAGTATTTGTATTAGAATCTTTACGATCACGTGGAGTGGTAACAACGCCTTTTCTGACAAAAACACACAATTAGATATGTAGTCTGATACCTTTTGAGAAAGGGTAATAAGCTGGAAGTATCAACACAAAATAGAACCATCATCATTATCTTCAAAGCTTTGCCTTAAAAAAGTTGTCGTACCAAAATACACCTAATAACGTGAAAGTGAATCTAGTAGATATCTGATCAGCGAATGAAATTTCATAAGTCTCTTCGTTTTTAATTACAAATACATATTCATACTGCTCACCATATCCGTATTTAAACAGTTTATCTTAACAATACTTATTTGCAGTTTTATTTTCGAGTGAACATATTGATTGGGATATCCGAGACATATCTTAATGTAGTTAACTTGAGTTCTAAATTTCTGCAATAATTTAATCATTTCTCGCGAAACTAGTACTATGTTTTTTTTTATACAAGGAATTGTTTGTACTTTTAAATATTAGTTAGTTGAGAGAACTGAGTACTAGCTGTCTAAGAAATTGTCTCCAAGACGATATAAAAACAATACTAGTTAAACTCGTTTCGTGATGGTCTGTGATAAATATGAGCCAAATTATTTTGCACTGTTGGTATTAGTAGCCTAGTCAACCACCGAGATTTACACTTGGTCTGTTTTAAGGTATATATTTGTCAATCGTATCTGCTGAGTTTTTCAATTGACATGTTTTAACCTTTCAAAGTTAAATCAGCAAAAGCTATTAATAGAACAGATGGAACATAAGTAAATGAGGATCAATGAAAAGACTTTTTGTTGAAAACGTACAGATTTCAATAAATGTCAATGTTGATATCCCGACTTCTTCACATATTATTGTACATATATTTACTATAGTTAACATAAGATACTTAGAATATAAAGAGAAAAATAATAATAACCAGTGAGCGTGCGCAATTTGCATTCATTTTTCTGGTAAGATGCTGTGTACAATGTATATATTGACCGAGACAGAACAATGGCACAGCACTGTTTTAACCGCTAAAAGTGCTGGCGATACATCCCCCCCCCATGCAATTCAGGGGCGAACGTGAGGACTTATATGCTGAAATTCTTAATTCGACCTAGATGATTGGCACAACGCAAATAGCCCATTGTGTAGATTATATTTCATATAACCACTGGGAACACTTCCATCTACAATACAATGTGTTTGACTCAGATAACAGAAACACTGGGAACACTTTCATCTACAATACAATGTGGTTGACCCAGAGCTCAGTGACACTGGGAAAACTTCCATCTACAATACAATGTGTTTGACCCAGATAATAGAGACACTGGGAACACTTCCATCTACAATACAATGTGGTTGACCCAGAGAACAGAGACACTGGGAACACTTTCATCTACAATACAATGTGGTTGCTCAAGAGCTCAGAGACACTGGGAACACTTTCATCTACAATACAATGTGGTTGATCAAGAGCTCAGAGACACTGGGAACACTTTCATCTACAATACAATGTGGTTGACCCAGAGCTCAGCGACACTGGGAACACTTTCATCTACAATATAATGTGGTTGACTCAGAGCTCAGCGACATTGGGAACACTTTCATCTACAATACAATGTGGTTGACCCAGAGCTCAGATAATTTTCAGTCCTCACTGAATGGTGTCTTGTTTCACGAAGATATTGAAAATGTGAGATTTACTTTTAATTTTATCGGTTCAATAAAAAAACAAACTTGGTAACAACTCGGTCTTCCATAAAAGTCAGTATTGTACAGTACTGTTCTTGAATCTCGTAGTTCCCGGATGTTTTTTGTTGTTGTTGTTTTTTTTGTTTGTTTGTTTGTTGTTGTTTTTTGCTGACTTGGATCTGAACTTGAGTTTGAACAGATAAAATTAAACTTTATGAACAGTAAGCGTATGTTTATTACAAATACACATTCAGCAAAATTTAATAATGAATGACATTTGAGATGATGAATGAATGGATAGATGAATAGATAGAAAATATGTATATAGTAGATAGATGGATGGATGTATTGAGGGTAGATGGATAGACAGATATAGGTAGATAGATACTTTCTCTACTGACAGAACTTCATATAACTGGAGCTAGAATACTGTGACACCCATGAAAGAATCCAAAGAATTAGAAAAATTGACACCCCTGCACTTAAGTTTTTTAGATTAGGATAAACACCTAGTACATAAAAAATGTATTAACAGTTTTGAAGAATACAAAAGGGTAGAATAATTCAGAATACAAATGAAACAAATGCTCAAACAAAACTTTACCAAACAAACGAGTGTTTCTTTGTAGGCTTACCGAGTTCACACAAAAATATACATAAAAAGTCTCTAGATGTTCCGTTAACGTTTAAAGAAATAACTGCTGCTTGTCAATAATTAGCGAAAGATAAGTCCCCTGAAAATGATGGCCTAACAGTTGAGTGACTAGTAAATTTTTGACCTCAGATTGGCAGGTCTGTACTTTAGGTGTTAATCAGGTGAATTTTGTGAGAGTATGGAAAAAAATAGTAATAAAGTTAATACCTGAAAAAGGGAGATTTGACGGATTTAAAGAATTGGCGACCAGTATCACTTCTGTGTAGTAGTTATAAAGTATTTTCTAAAGCTATAACAAACAGAATGAAACCTGTTATGAGTCAACTGATTCATGAGAACCAAAGTTACTCTCTTCCAGATCAGTGCATCTATGATGTTATGCGTGATATAATAAATCTTGCAAACCAAAATAACGAATATATTGTAAATGTAGATTTTGAAAAAGCATTCGAACTCATAAATCATAACTATTTGACAGAGGTATTAAAAAAAATTGGTTTTGGAGGGAATATTTAATGGTGGTTGACGTAATATATAAAAATGCTATATTTACTTAGTTCGTGGATCGGTTATATCTTAACCATTATTTTTAAGAGAGGTGTGTGCACGGAGATCCAATAAATGTTTTTATTTACATTATCTATAGATAGTTTAAGAAAAGAAATAAGTTCTTTAAAACATAATATCTAATTTTAGTAATCTTCAAAGACTTGTTTTATCTTCTTCTGCTGACTATGTAAATGTTAACATTAAACAGGAAACAGGATTTAGTGTTATTGAAAATACAATTAAATAAATTGAAATATATTCTGATCCAAAGTTTAATAAAGATAAATATTTTGGTTTATGATCTGTAAAATAAACTAGGTTATACGTAGTCGAATCACAGAATATAAGTATTTGGAGTGTATATGGGAAAATCTTCAGTATGGATTAAAACAAGGTGGTATGAACTGAAAGAAAAATGTTGTAAACGTACTACAGTTTGGAAACGTTTTCATCATTAAAAGGTAAAGTATTAATTAGGCATATATTTCGGGTATTAGAGCCTTTGAAGACTTTGATAACTAATTTTCTGAATGATAAACTAATCATTTTAGGAATCCGCCTTTTCGCGCCTCTAATACATAAACCAATCAGCTCACTTATTGGAATTACTATTAAGACTGTTTTTAAACAAGTATATCAGCGCTTTGATATTTTAACGGATCAAATTTCGGAATATGTCACTTTAAAAGATGTCTGTATAAGATAAAAAAAAAATATTTTGTTCAAGCACTTCTTAATGAACCTCTTTTCTTGAATTCGTATTTACTAAATAAAAGAGGAAATTCATTTTGTTATTTTTCATCATTGATAAATAATGTGATAATGTCAGCTATTATAGACAAGCAAAGAAATATATTCAAATATTAGGCTAATCTTGCTGCCATACAGTATGATAAAAAAAAAATGTTTGAACCGATTAGTGAATTCAAACATATTGTTAATCCTCATGGATTAGCTAGTAGTAGTGAAATATATCTAGTTTAAAAATACCAATAACAAAACAGGAAACAAACAAATTGAACAGGAATTTGATAAAAGGAACAGAAAATCATGTTCTGTATGAATATCACAACAAAAGTATATAGAAAGTATATAGAAGTCTGTCCGTAAAACGTGATACAGATGCACAGTGAAGACTTATGAATGATGCAATACCTTCTCCCCTTAGGAATAAATAAGACTGATGATATATTATGTCGGTATTGGAACACAATGATAGGTCATAAGACTGATGATATATTATGTCCGTAATGGAACACAATGATAGGTCATAAGACTGATGATATATTATGTCCGTAATGGAACACAATGATAGGTCATAAGACTGGTGATGTATTATGTCCGTATTGGAACACAATGATAGGTCATAAGACTGGTGATGTATTATGTCCGTATTGGAACATAATGATAGGTCATAAGACTGGTGATATATTATGTCGGTAATGGAACACAAAATTAAAAGATCATAAGACTGATGATATATTATGTCCGTATTGGAACATAATGATAGGTCATAAGACTGGTGATATATTAAGTCCGTAATGGAACACAATGATAGGTCATAAGACTGATGATATATTATGTCGGTAATGGAACACAATGATAGGTCATAAGACTGGTGATATTATGTCCGTAATGGAACACAATGACAGGTCATAAGACTGATGATATATTATGTCCGTAATGGAACATAATGATAGGTCATAAGACTGGTGATATATTAAGTCCGTAATGGAACACAATGATAGGTCATAAGACTGATGATATATTATGTCGGTAATGGAACACAATGATAGGGGATAAAACTAATGATATATTATGTCCGTAATGGAACACAATAATAGATCATAAGACTGGTGATATATCATGTCCGTATTGGAACACAATGACAGGTCATAAGACTGATGATATATTATGTCCGTTATGGAACACAATGACAGGTCATAAGACTGATGATATATTATGT
>NW_013670777.1:38770-69423 GCF_000517525.1 Limulus polyphemus | reverse complement strand
TCGCTGACGCAACAATGCTAAAACCGGGTTTCGATACCTATCGTTGGCATACTTTTGTGTTTAACAAACAAAAAAGCTCTGTTTACCTGATTGGCAATAAAGATAATATTTATAGATAAAATACGATGTCTTTTACTAGTTTTGGCGTTAAAAAATTCGTTGTTATAAGAATTTTCTGCCTATAATAAAATAAATTAAGAGCAAAGTGAATCGAATCCGTATTTTAGCGTTGTAAGTCCATAAACTCACTGGTGTCACACCAGGGGGATTTTACGTAGCTACCAAGGATGATATCTGCAAAAAGGAGGCCAGTTTTCCACATATTATAATCATAATGATATGGAATTTTAACATTAAAGTTTTGAAGGTAATTTATTACTGTTGGAGCGGTCAATGAAGATTTAAGGTTAAAATAATAATAAAATAAACTATAATCTAGCAGAGGTCGCTGTAAATATTCTTGCCAACATGGGTGGAAATAAGAAAGCACAACGTACGAAAGGAAATACACGGGTATTTGACATTAATTTTATATTATAGCAGTTTAATTTTTCTTTATTAGTGATTTATGCTATGTTACACTGAAGTAGGTAATAATTAGCTTTAGAATGTAGATAATACTAATGCTAATTGACAACATTTTGGCGAACTATAATTTATAGTATAAAGTGCAACTAGTGAACTACAAGTTACACTAACTTGGTAACTTACTGAGTTTAAGTTTCAACCACTTGTTAATGTTATAGATTTACAAATTACAACCGCAGAACTAGTATTCTGTTACAATGATATTTATGGGCTGACGAAAAACAAATGATATAGGAATGTGGAGAATGGATAAAAGCCGGACGAGTATATTATTGCCTGGATGGGCCACTTAAAATTAAATAGTACTAAATCATAAATGCCATAGCTCTACTACTACTAGTAGTAGTACAACTACAAGTAGGGCTGATGTACTTGTCAGCCTTACACATGCCTTATTCAAATTTGTGGGATGGTCCATTGCACAGTCAATTTCCTTCAATGTTTCAAGAAATACTAAAATAAGTTCAACAAAACACAACCTTAACACAAATATAAATTTTTATATCTTAGTTGTATCTAAATGTCACAAAACCTATATGACTTGTGAGAATGAATTATGGAGTTCATAAGTTAGAACCATAGGAAATCTTATGACAAATGAGATGGTGATGTTTGAAGAAGCTATTCAATAAGTAAAAAGAGAGGTATAATGTATAAGACAATAGAGAAGCAGCTGAAAGTATTGCAGTCTTTTTATGTTATAATACAACATACTGTTTTAATTATGCCCTTGTAATACTAAAGATGTGTAAGGTGTTGTTTGTTTTGTAGTTGTACTGTTTATTAACAATGTAAAAATGTCACACTTTTTTTTCCACAACCTGTATGTACTTTATTCCTTCTTAAAATTCTGTTGCCTATCAGCATAAGAAGTTGATTGTAGCAAATTTTCATTAAAAATTCTGTCATTGAATTATTTGAAAGTTGTTTTAAACTAAGTATGCCTGTTAGTTCTACAGTGAACCAATGAAGTTCCAAAAGAAGCAATGGAAGATTTTGTTCATCTAAAAAGTAGAATGACAAGCATTTATTGTAAATTTTCAAAACTATTTTTAATTATATTAGTCTTGGCCTAAACTTAAAAAGCATTAACAAGAAATTAAATGGAAATGTTTTAAGTGTCTAAGCAATTTAAAGTGAAGTAATATTATTTTTAAAATGTTATCAGGCAGAGGTTATTCATTGTGTACTTTGAACTTCACCTGTTGAAAACAAACTTGTGTGTCAAAATATCAGTCCAGAACCAATCCTACAATGATAGATTCTTCATAATTTAAATACTGAAGTAATGTTATAGGATTCTATTTCATCAAAGTTTATGAGCTTAGAACATGAAAGTTTATGTACATGTAACTAGCCTGTTTGTATGACCATTTTGTAAATATTGCTTGTGAATAACTTAATTTTTAAGTCATAATTCAAGTAATTGTAGATAAAATATTGTAACTTATGGATCATATTATTGTAATTATTAAGTACTTAATTTTCTTAATGTGTTAAGTAAAACTTCAATGCATATATTTTTTCTTCTAATAATTAGCCTTCTAGCAGTGGTCGAAGTGCTGAACTTCTATCAGCTAGTGGTGTTAGTGTGTCAGGTTTTTTGGGATTCACTGCTCTCTCTACTGATCTACCAAGTTATGTACCAGCTGTAGGTCAACAACTCTCAGATGATGTGGAGCTGACCATTGATGGAGATTTCCGGTTAGCAATGAAGAAAATGTCAAAACGAGATGCTACCACAAAATTGAAAGTATGTTGTTTTTCAGCCTTTATGGTTCAGTTTAACTAGACTGCCTAAAACCTTTAAGTAATTCTTATCATCTTTGAGAGTTGAAAAAGTGTATAAAAACCTGTGTATTTAGGTAAAGTGAATATCAAGTACAAGATGCATATTTTGATGAAGCTTTTTAGCCTAATAAATTGTACTTTGTAAAATTCCGATATGGTACATTACCTCTGGTCACATAAATAGCTATTCTCATTCAGTGCTGCCTTCTATATGCAAACATTTTTTTCACAAGCCTTCTGCCTTCACTCCATTGGAAATGACTCATTCTAATGTGTGTCTCATGGAAATAATCATGCGACAACCCTCCACCAGTGAGAGTGCAACACACTCTCCTTACTCACGTGACTACTCTATTCAATTCTACTATACCATCATTTCTCGTTTGGCAGAACTTGTGTTCTAACATTTAGTTTGTGCTTTCTTCAAGTGTTTTATTTTAATATTTTTCTGTATCTTGATATTAATTTCTCTCAACAAGTTTACTCTTTATTATACAGTACTGATACTTGTAACTTGAGTTATTCCGAAGTGGAATTATTTTATATTTCTACCTGGTTACGAAACTTATTATTTCATTACAAAAAATTATTAGTGTTTCTGCTAACACAGTTGTTTGGTTATTCATTTTGCATCATGAATTTTTTGTTAACACTTGAGAGGTTATATGTTCTATTATTAGCACTTTACACAGGCTTCAGGCCATGGTACTCCTGAGGAAGATTTTCAGCTTTACTTCATCAGGAGATTGATCATCCTATGAACTGACTTTTTTTTCTGGCCTCGCCTTGAGTTTGAGGACTCACACAATTGCAATACAGTACACCGACTTTGGAAAGATAGGAAGTAATACTGTCATTGTTTTTGTATACTTTTATTGTTATTATTATTATCTGTCATTATTTGGGTTTCAAAACAAAAGTTTCACTAGATTGGTTCATACTCATAGTCAAGTTTAGGTTAGCCATTAGTCTTAGTTGTACTTTTCTACTATTCCATTATCTTAGGTCTTTGTTATTTTATTATTTTAGGATTACCTGTCATTCTTCTTACTGGTATATCTATCATTAAATGACTTTATAGTTTTTATTCCTATTCACTTGGGTTGTGTGGAACTCTTGAGTCAGGGTTCACACAAACTTATCCCAATATTGTACATACTTATTGTTCGGTTAAGTATTTCTTTTAGGCCTTAGTGATATTCTTTGCTATGTATTGTTCAATTAGACTTTTTAAATATTTATTTTTGGTATACAGGTAGTTCTACTTCTGCATTAATTACTTTAAGTATCTTGTCTCATTAGGCATAATAAGTATCTGTTATTTTCAGTTTCCCCATGGTTCTTTTTATGGGTTTATCGATTTTAGGTTATTTATCTTTTCTTCAACATAGAACATCACATCCATCTGTTTATTTTGCTACACAGTTTCTTACGATTAATTTTGTTTAACTTATACTTTATATTTCTTGCTATTAATTTCTTTTAACCTATAATTTCTACTTCTTACCATTAATTTTGTTTGTGAGGGACCCTGGGGTCCGAGGCCTACCCCACCTGCTCCCAATATTGCTCGTCTTCTTTCTATACCGGTGGCACCCATTTTCAGACGACCTAGATTTTGTCAGTTTTCCTTCACCTTCTTATACAGTGCATTCCAGGCCTCTACTGCAGAATGTGCCAGGCCTGTCTTAAGTTATTTTTTCAACACATTTCCTACCCTTACTCCACTTCTTTGTCCTTTATTTTCCTTCCACCCTTACCCATTTGGTTTAGATTGTAATTTGATTGGCCTTTTCTTCCTTGTATCCTTCTTCCCATCTTCACTTCCTGGTGTCTTCATTCCTATCATGCACCTTCCTTTTTTCCCTGCATGTCTACCCTGCCATCAGTTGGAGGTGCTTCATCTGTCAGGCATTGGGAATATATCGCCTACATTCATCTCCCATTCTCTGCTTTGGGTAGCTGTTTCTTTCTTGTTGGGGTGCCATCATTCACCTGTTGCCATCCTTCACTCTTTCATGTGACTGGGTAACTTACCTTTTCTTATATATATATATATACCTCTTCTTTTTGAGGGGCATGTCCCTCTTTTTCTTACTGGATCCTATTCTGTGGCGAGTGGTGCCTGACCAGGTATTCTTTAACCTTTAAAATATGCACTGTTCAGCCATGTCGACTTGCATATTATGTTCTATGGCCACGCAATGCACACTGTTGAGATGGGGTGTTCCACAAGATTGCTTGAAGGTTATCCTCACAATGGAATTGCTTCATAAATATGCCCATTCTAGATCGTACTACTCATGGACTACATGGGTAAAGCAGAAGGGAATAGCTGTCCATTCCTGCCATGTCTTGTATTGAATAAATTGGTATGGTCTGCTTTTAAAAATAGGGTTTCATAGTCACTCATTGCACTCCCTCGGGCATTGATGTTCCTCCAGTCTTTCCATCATGTTTCATCCCTTCTATTGAAGTTTGGGAGTCCTTACCACTTTCCAGTTTCAACCTGCTGGGGTGGTGGACCATGGAGGCATCCTCCTGAATGGTTTAACCCTGTCACCCTGTCCTTTACTGTGCATGACTCAAGGTTTTAGTGTCTTACATTCAAAATTTTATTAAGCTATTTTTTGTTTATGCTATACCAATTAGAATAACATAAAATCTTAGCTAATAATGCATATTTTAATAGTATATAAGTTTTAAGTTCTTAATTTTTCAAGGCAATATTTAAAAAAATCCTGAATTTCCACTAGTGTGACCCATGTGACACATTTTCTCTTAGCATGTAATTATCTCTATTTGATCCACCACCCCTCAAAAAATTACGAAATTAAAAGTAAATTACTCTCTATAAAATCATTATTGCTCAGACAAACCATAATTTTTATAGCCTTCAATTATGTTTGGTTACAGAGCTATCGATTAAAAATCAGACCTCTCCTGCCACACCCACCTGTCACATCCTCTCTTTCAGAATACGTTGATAGTTTTCTCTTACGTTTCATTATATGTTATCTGTAACCAATAAAAAGTCAAGGTTTTCATCTATCAAATGGCGTATTGTATAACGTTATGTTCTGAACAGTTGTATATCAATTTCATTCAGAGTACCAACATTGTTCCTGTGGGAAAGTTAACTTGGATGAATTTGTAACGGCTCTTGTCACATAGTTAGAAAGCCAGGAAAATTTTGAGAGCTAAGTGAATTTGTCTACTTTTTGAATGTTATTAGTCTACATTCTTTGGTGCATTATTTAATTAAATAAGAATTATTAAGTGCATTACTATCTATAGTATCAAAAACTAGGGTTAACTCTCTTCGAAACCTGAAGAAAAAAGGAGATTGGTCAAGTATTTTATTTCTTGTTTTTCATGTTTATTCTTTATGTATATTATAAAAGTAACTAAAATGTAAAAGTAAGGATCCTTTCAGGTTTCTTAAGATTAGATCTGGTAAAATAAATAATAATAATATTCTAATAAAAATGTTTCACAAGGCACAAATGCGAGCAGCTTGTGGGTAATGAAATTTGTCAGTGTAACGTGAGCTGCATGTTCCCTGAGTGACTTACAACTTATAATGGCATGTATAGTAGTTAAGCATGGTTCAAAAGGCAATAAAACAATAAAATTTATTTATAAATTCCATTGTTTTTTACCCACAAATCTCTTGAATGTGCTCCTCTGTTTGTTGCCCCTATATACCACACCTTTTTCTGAAGGGCGAATAGTGTACTTGGTTCAGATGTGGTGCGATTCCTTCTTTTCTTCCCTCGCAACAGTCCCTCCACCTATTCAATGTGGGATTCTAGCTATTTATGTGAGAGGAGATAATGTACCGTATCAGAAGGTATAACTTTCCTATACTGAAAATGTATTTCTGATAGATACTTACCTCCTCCCACTCTTCCTCCCTACTGAAAACCGGTGCTTCCATTTTCTGCTAAAACTCGAAGTGATAGTCTGGTAGAATTGAATAGTCATATGTGTAACAAGATTGTGTTGCACTCTCATTGGTGGAGGACTGTTTCATGATGATTTGCATGCATGAAAAAAATTTTTGCTTATAGAAGGCAGCACTGAATGAAAATAGTTACTTATGTGAGGGGAGGTAAGTACCTATCATAAATACATTTTCGGTATAGGAAAATTATAATTTTCAAAAGTGCTAGTTTAAAATCAAATTTTGTTTATAACTTTGTTGTGTATATATATATGTCTATCTTGAGTTTATTGACTGATCGTATTAATGACTGTATGTACTTATACAGTAAATTAAGCATAAGCTAGTTTGCATTGAAACTTAATGACAAGTATGGTTTATGAAACATACAATACAATGTTTTTCCATATCAGAATTTCTTTTACAATTAGTATTATAAGTTCTAGAAGACATGGAATATAAGTTTGTAAGTACACACATGATATATTTGAAACCATTACTAAAGTCAATCAGTTGGAACTGTTTCGTACACGAAGATTTTAGTTATTTCAATAACGACTCTTTTTGTCAACCTTAGAAAATTATGAACAAAATGTTTTGTTAAATACTAATTTCATATTTTTTCATAAAACAATCTTAATTTTTTATAATTTGCTTAAGATACATTTATAAGTACCAAGTTTGAATCTTTTAGGCCCTCCATGAGTTTATGGATTTATGCCAACTAAAAGATGAAGATACAATTAAAAGAATGCTACCTTTTTGGCCAAGACTGTACATTAAACTTGCAGTGGTAAGAAATAAAACATTTAATTTTTCTAATATTTTTAGTATTAACTGATAAAAAGGCCTGTTTCAGTATTAAGTATATGGACAAGTAACTAATTTTTCTTACACTAGTCCTTTTCGTTTAAAGTAGTAACTGTTTTTTATATATCTCTTATTAAGTGCAAATGAAATATGTTATAAGTTTATTTTTCAAATATATCTGCTATTAAAAGGAACAATTACAATACTATATTGTCATCAGGTGACCTGGTTGATTACCCTTGACCAAATCATTGATCTATCTGTTTTAAAACATAATATTTCTTAAACTAACATTTCTCTACTTAAGCAATTCTTATGTGAGATATAGATACTGTGAAAACATGGGTCTGCAGTTCTCACACCTACCAAAAATATAACCAATAGTCAATCAAATTTACTTTTTTAAGTCTATGTTAAATAAAACCATTCTCAAACATCATCTCACCAAGTAGCATTGTTTGTAATTATACCAAAAAATGATAACTATTCATATGAAATCCTTAGGTTAACCAAACATTTTAAAGACTTAGGTTTTACAGTTTAAACTGCAAAGTTTTTAATTTCTTCTGCTGCAGGCTTCTTTTTTTTCACATGTTTACCAAGCTCTTGTTCAAGTTATTTTTGCTTTGTATGTAAGACCAGTAAGTCAGATAATTTTTTCAACAATTTCACAGGATTTTACATGAGAACATTGATAAAGCACAAAACACAAAAGTAGCATGTGTGTGTAAGACCAAAACCTTAGTTATTTTTTAGTTGTGTAATGAAACTTGATGTATTTTTGTACATAAATTATTATCTTAAAAAACTGTACTTCATTGACTGTTTAATTATTTTAGTGTGTGATAATTTTATTTATAAGTGTAATATTGAATTTTATAGATCTTTGTTACCAGTTCTATTTCAATCAGTGTAAAATCATGAACGCTAATTTTTTAACTGTTCAGGTTTGTGTGTAAACTGATTTAAAGAGATTGAATAAGAGACTTATTCATGTGTATGCAAAGCAAGAAATGTATTTTTTAATAAGCATGATATATCTGTTGCAAGAAAATCTTTTTATTTACACTTAATTAATCTGGTTACTTACCACCTCTCAGGATTCTGACAGAAGAGTTCGTGAAGCCACCCACCATGCTCATGAATGTTTAGTTTCAAGAGTCAGACGCAATCTTGCTCCACACCTAAAAAGTATCATGGGAGTGTGGGTGATAACACAGTGTGATCCTTATGCCCCTGCTGCTAGTGCTGCTCAAGCATCATTCAGATGTGCCTTTCCCGAAGCCAAGCAGGCAGAAGCTGTGTTGTATTGTTTAAGTGAAATATGCAGTGTAAGAGTTTGTGTTGTTTCAGCACAAATGCTAAAGATTTCTTTATTTTTTTTCTGTTTTATTCAAATGCTTGCATTCAAACCAAAATTATCAATCTAAGCAGCCTATTAATAATTAAATTGTCCTGAAAAATTAGTCAAAGACTAACATATAGTGAGTACATTGACTATTTTGCATGGAAATCAAATTATTTTTATATAGTGTGTGATTCTAGGTTTTTAATTAATATACATAATATTGATAGACTATAGCACTGCTCTATATAAACTTGATTAGTTGTATGATATTAGCATATCTGTTTTTATTGTTCAGTTTACTTTTTTCTTGTATTATTTCTGCAAGTTATTATTAACATTTTAAATAACATAGAAGTTCATTCCTTTTTTTCTGCAAAATTTAGATTTAAAGTATATTTTTAATATCATTATAAGCTATTTGATCAGACCCTCATTATCCCTTAGGCCTTAAACAAAACTGAATATGCTGTTATTGTAATTAATAATGTTATAACTAGTTTATTTTTATATAATTTTTGGGTTTTTTTTTTTAAAGGTTAATTACAATTTAAATTTCTACTTCAAAGCAATTAATTTATCAAACTGGTTGAAATACTTGTTTCTCTAAAATCTTATAAGTGTAAGTTTTCAACAATCTGATAAATGTATAAATTAGTATCATTAATTATTTCCAAACTGTTGCAGTATATCCAGGATATTTTATTCAAACAAACCAGCCAATCAATAAGTGACCCAAAGTAAGTTGAACATCTTATTTCAGAAACTGGAAAATTCATGATGTAATATTATTTCAGCATTTTTTTTGTAATCATTCAAAACAGCAAATCATTGAAAAATACAAAATAAATAGAACAAATATAGTTTTAACTGAAGCAAATTACCAAATTCTTGAGCATTTTATTGTATTCAAATCAGTCAATTTATTAATAACTCAAATTAAAACATTGAAATATTCAGTCCTTTTTATTGAAACAAAGTGCTAATTGAAATAAGTAGAATAATTTAACCTTTTTATTTCAATAAAAGAGTAAATAAAATATTTAGATTTTTTCTTGAAACAAGTCAGCAGTTGTGTGAAGGATCCATAATATGCTTCAAACATATTTCAAAATATCGTGAAATATCAACTATACCTAACAAACTAATGAAAAATACAGAAATCATTTTGCATTATTTATGTCATGGGTTTTGAATATTTCTTGACTGAGATTCTCCTAAAAGTACTCTTGAAAAGTACTGAACAAATATTTTAAATATGTTTTCAAAACCAGAGTTTAAAAGAGATGAACTGTGAATTACACCTAACTTTGTACTATATATATTGTTAAATTAGCATTTTTTTTATTCTTCAGGATCACATCTGTTGAAGATATGGAGTCAAAATTTAATCGGATGGTGTCTAGTAGTCTACAAGGTCTAAAACTTGTCCTTGAATTACTTACTGAAGAAGACAGGCTAAAGACAGTGAAACACTTATCTAAAGTTCTTTCAGAACCAAAGTTTTGGAAGTTTCCTAAAAGCAATGATCCACAGGTGCTGACAGTATTTTTTTCATAGAAAATTCAGTAATAGTCCTTTTTTCCTTTTGGCATTTAATATTTCAAAATCTATGAAGAAAATGCTTTTGTGAATCTTTTTATCGGTGATTTTTAATAGGACAAATTCAAGTCCTCCATGAATTTCAAAGTAACTGACAGTTCTTAAATATATGAAAATATTTTAACTTAATTTCAAATATGGAGTTTTCAATATATATATATATATATATATATAACTATTTAATTCAATTTTAAGATTTTGCTTTGTGAACTAAAACAACTGCTAATTTTCTAGTCTAATTTTTTTGTTAAACCTCAAATGTAAGATTTTGTATAAAGTGTAAAAGGAGAAATATGTAATGTTTAAATTGAGGAGGCAGGGGTAGCTGATCAGTTTGTTGTGCGAGTGTAACAAATATAATCATCTTCCTAATATAAATTTCGTCATTTACGTTATGAGCGTGCATCCATATCATATAACTGTCATGACTGTGAATAAATTTGGGTATGTGAGTTTAACAGCAATTAACATTTATAATGTGAATAAGAAAGAAAGGTCTACCTTTCACAATGCCAAGGATATTGCTTCTTTTTTGTAAAAAAAAATAATATATAAAAATTCAAAAGTCATTATTATTGATAAATGAAATAACTAATTGTGGATACAAGATAAATGAGTAATTTCATTATATTCTACTGTAGGTATCATCATTATGTATTTCATATTAGTAATACAGTATCTCATTTTGATGGTGTGGAAGTAAGTACACAAGATGTAATAAAAATCAGTCAAAAAGCAATTGATAATTGATTTTTAATTTATCAAAAAAAATTATATTGTAAATTATGCATGAAACACCCTGGAAATAGCAATGCTCAAAAAGGAACCTACATAGATTTCTTTAAAATTTGGATCAGAAACATCTTCAGTGTTAAAACTGTTCAGGCAGTTTCTACCTTTAAATGATATTGTATTTTTAAGACTTCTTACTGTAGTCAGTGGTAGTGAGACAATGTCAACAGAAGGTATCAAAATGCATCATCTATGAGCAATGTTAGCCTCATCATTACGTTTAATTTAATGTACTGTTAGATCAATTTTAACTTATGCATGCTGGTAGTAATAATAATTTCTTGTCAAAGCTTGAAGATAAGCATTGGAATTACAGTCTGCTATCTTCTAGATTCAAGGTTCCTGTTATAGCATTTATTTTATATTTTTAACCCTTTTTTCTCTCTCTCATCTGCATATTCATAGTTTTGGAATAGCACCTATTTCTTGTTTGTAAAATAGTGTGCAAAGCTTATTAATTTTTTTCTCTTCCATCAGATTCGAGGTTCCTGGTATAGCTTGGTATCAAAACTCTGTCAACTGTTTCCTGATGTTATGAGGCCCCATATTGACAAGATTTGCTCTCTCACACTCTGTTGTGTGGGAGAAGAAGATCCTGTAATTGCACCATTTGTGTGGGATAGTATTCTTTCTGTTCTAGTGACATTTGAGGTACATTAGATTTATTGTGTTTTCAGGTTTGATTATTATCAGGTTTATTACTCTAAGTAATGTTGAAAACTTGTTTAAAATTTTGAAAACAATCCATTAATAAAAATTACTTCTTTTTTTTCTTTATATAGGAAGTGTTTGTTCATTGGATGAAATATTTAGTAATATCATTAGACAGTTATTTTTTTGTGAATATTGGAATTGACATACATAGCTTGTGTTTAACCCTCTCACAACAGGTAGGTCAAAGTGCACATGTCACAACCTTTTATAAAGTTGCCTTCAAAATTTAATTAAACTATTTTCTTATCAGTATATATGAATAACCTTGACATTAAGTTGTAAGTTCATAATTTTGTAAGGAAATGGAAATATTTAAATAAATCCTCATGACATTTACTCTCTAGTTCTTCCCCCTTTTCTAGTTTATTTACTACAGAATTAAATGTAAATTACTCATTATAATATGGTATTACTAAGGCAAATTTAATTTTTATAGCCTTCGATCTTATTTGTTTATGGAGTCATAAACTAGAAAATCAGAACCACTTGCCACACCCACCCATAGACCTAGTATTTTGACACGACAAACATCCAATTTGAACCAGTTGTTAGGGAGGATTGTCTAAAGTTTTACTAATACATGGTTTTACTGATGTTCAGTTGTTCAGCAAACATTAAATCTATAACATTACATGAAGCAAAGAACTAAGATTTAGGTGTTTTCTAAGTAATGTATAATGTATTCTTTCTTTAACGTTACTTTCATTAACAATATTGGTTTGAATGTTTAAGGTATTTTTTATCATTTTTTAATATCATATCATTGGGAGTAATTGTCATTGTCAGCTTAGTGTATAGATGTAGGACTAACCTAAGTCTCCCAAGCTGGCCAAACTTCATGAGATATTATTGAGATTACGATAAAAAATATCACTAAAACCAAAGGTACCCACCTGATGAAACAAACATTGCATTCAAATCATTATAAGTAAGAATGATGTATTCAATTATCTGTGTTCACTATTTGATTAATGGTTAGTTTTGATCTGTTAAAGTAGATAGCTTGCTTTGATTGTAAGTTAATTTCTATAGATGACTGTGAATGTCTATATTTGTATGTTCTAATAACTATTTGTTGTTTTTATTCTCATAGTCTAGTATAATTAAAAAGGAGATTTTTGTATGCAGTACACAATCTGTTTGCTTTAGGATTGTTGGAGTCATGTAAATGTGAGGAAGGCAGTTCTGCCTCATTTGTGGACACTGCTGAAAGAAGGTGGGAAAGGAAATGCTGATAGAACTTTCTGCAATCTTCTTCCATTTCTTAGCAAGATTCCTGAAAATGTTATTGGTGCAGACTACACATTCTATGAACTGTTTTTTGGAAACATGAGAAAAGGGTGTGTGAAATTTGTTGTTAATATTATGATTATAATTGAAAGATTTGTGATATATAGTATTTATTGTCTAATAAGTTATTTTATTTATTACAATTTAAACTACCTGTAATGTGAAATTAAATTTTCTATATTTGACCCTTTTAACTAATTTGTCATAAAAATAAAGATACCAACATGCATTTATTGTTATAACAATAAAATTACAGCAGTGCATTAATGAAATTTATCCTGAGTTACTTATTTCTTTTTTCTTGTTTCATTGGAGCTCGTGTGTCATGGCCATAAACATAAAATTAAACACAAAAGTTGATATATTTGTGTGCTTGAGACGTTTTTATCTAAGAGTTTTCTTTCTTTAGTTTTTGTGTGTGGAACAGTTTTGTGATTTTTAGAGTTTTTGTTTAACACATTATGGGATTTATTTTAATGATTTATATTACACAGCTGTGACATTTGTTAAATTATTTGTGTAATATATTTGCATGATTTTATCCTTTGAAATTCCATTTTGCACTATTGTGTAATTTTCTTTTCAATTTGTATATAATATACTTATTTAATGTTTCATATGATGTGTTTTTAATTTCTTTGACATTTTGATCGGACATTTTTGTAAATTATTTCCATGATAGGTTTTACAAAACAATTAGATGTTCAATTTTTGTAATCTAGAAATGCTGGTAGTATTATGAGTAGTTTTACAACTTGAAGTCTGTTGTGTTAACATAATTAATGTAACTGTTAGATAATTCTTGGAAGTTGGAATTCTGACCATTATCATGCACGTACAGTGCCACACTGATGTTTCATACTGCAATACCGAAACCTCATGAACCAGGTTTATTTGGTTGTCTTGTGTTTCTTGGGTAGTCCTAAAGTAGTACTCTTTAAAATAACTTTGTTTTTTTTTCATCTGGAGATATTTATGCTCTTGAATAAAACAAAATAGCATTGTTAAATTTAAGATATTTATAATATTTAAATATTAATTTCTTTAAAATGTAAATGTAACACGTTATTTTACTCTTTCATGTGAATTATTTCAGTATTTCTTTTTTTTCAAGAAAAATATCTAAATTCTGTTAATTACAATGTTTTTCCTCTTTCAATGACTTGAAAACAGTTTGGCCTCAGAAAAAGTTGCAAACTCTCCTAGCGAGTGTAATTCGATCATTAAAGCATATTTCGAATGCTTAAAGTATGTAATTACTCAGCAGACCAAAAAAGAAATCTCCTCGAAATCCCTTGTGGATCTGCTTGTTGTGAAAGAGGTCAGTTGAAAATTAATTTTCTGAATGCGTTATTTTGAATTATGATTTTAACAGATAATTTGTACACCTGAAAACATTTATAATTATTTATAAAATCGTAATTTATGTTTGAAGAAAATTTTGTATCTTATAGAATTACTATGTATTCTGTAGATATAGATACTTTGTGTTTTTCTGGATGTTTTTATGATCCTTGTTAAAGATATTGTTTGTTGAGGCTTTTGTACATCTATTGATCATATCCTCTCATAAGTCAGCATATGTTTCATTAAGATGATGAGAACATTAGGCAGAATTGTGACTGTGGTGATTTTCGTTTGTTGCATGTTTCCAATGCAATATCTTACCACTTCTCACATAATAGCTTTTCTCGTTCAGTGCTACCCTCTGTTTGCACAATTTTCACTTGCCACTAGCTTTGATACTTCCACCCACTCTCATGTGTTCACATGTAAAACAGCTTAACTGTAGCATGCAATAACCCTTCACCAATAGGAGTGTGACATTCCCTCCTTGTGCAGCTGGCTCTCTCTATACTGTAGAGCTCTATCTGCACTTCCTGATTTGGCATAGTTGAGTGCAGACATTTCTAACTTTCGTTTGCATTTGCAGCCAGTAACCATTCAGTTGAGTTGAAGCATGCACATTACACACACCAGGTTTCACATTTTCTGTTGAGGAGGTTTTGATTTTCGTACTTTGTGACTTCGGGTCCATTATGCAGCCTGCTGTATCTCCTTATACCAGACCAGATATTTCTTTTCCTCACAAACATGGACAGAATGACAGGATTTGGATAGCATGTTTCTACCCCCTTCCTTTGCTGTGCAATCCTGAATTTCACCTATAGGCATTTCCAGACTGCCTACACATTCTGGGTAGTTTCACAGGTATGTTACCTTTTGTCTATATCCCTTGTGTCTAAAGATTCCTCTCCTTTCCTCCTTAATTTTTCCCCTTCCTTGGATTACTTAGTTTTCCACCCTCTCCAGATATCATGATACATGCTGATCAAATTATAGCATAGTTTAGTTTTGGGGTTAGCTTGTCTTGTTCCCCCTATACCTCGGATTCCTATGCATTAGTTTATCAACATTAGGATTTTCTTTTGTATTTAATTCAAGTGTGGGGATCTGTCGCTAATACCACTGTAAGATTTTCCCAGGCCCAAATTTCCTCTCTCCTTTTAACCGTTACCATCCTCCCGCATTACCTCTCCTCCATCCACCTTCTATCCAGGGCTATCCACTGTTCCCCTGAGGGGTTTTCGGAGGATGCTCACTCCGTCATGTGTTCCACATTGGTGCCCTTGCCTTCCTCATCTTTTTCCATACAAACTTGGCTCAGCTGTTGTTGGGATCTCCTAGGTATGGATGCACATTTATCTCACGTGTGCCTACCCATGTCTTATTTGCAAGATCTTCATCTGGCTCCATTTTTTCTCTGGTTGGTCTTTGGAGATCTTCCTGACTCATCGGAGTCCAGGGTGGAGGCTGTTCATCAACACTTCTCTTTTTTCATCAGTGGTCTCTAGTCTTTTGCAAACTTTCCTTCTCCTGTTCCTGTATCCCTAACCCCTCCTCCCACCCCTTTGCCTGCTCCCCTATCCTGGATCTCGGTAGCTGGTTGTCAAATTGCTCAGCACCAGGTCTCCTGCCGCCACTAGTGACTATACCATAGGTTTGGGCAAGGTCAGAGCACGTTTGATCAGGTTTGGGCACCGAAGAAGCAGTTTCATTTCAGTTCCATCTGTGCTTCATATGTTATCCAAAGGACTTTCATTTTCTAACTCCACTTATCTCATTCCCTTCCTTCATCCTCAGGATCTAGTTTCCTACCAGCATCTTCCCGAAATGGTTCACGCTCTTCTTCTCCAGAAAGCTATCGAACCTGTCAGTTACCCTTCTCCAGGCTTCTATTCCTGGTTGTTCATAGTTGCTAAAAAGACCGGGAACTGACATCCTATCATGGATATTTCCAGTCTCAACCATTTCATCAACCTTTCTTGTTTCACCATGGAGTTCTTCCTCACTCTTTGGTGGTCATTTATCCCAGTTCTTTGGATGACAAAGATGGATGTCTCAGATGCTTCTCATCCCTTTTCCCCATCATCAAGATGGTACCTTCATTTTGTCCACAAAGGTCAAGTTTCTCAATTCTATGCTCTTCTATTTCATCTGGTTTACACACCCTAAATATTCAGGTGGTTAGGGCCTTTGCCTGAGCTCTTCATTCTCCTGGACTGCAGCTTCATCATTATTTGGACAACTGGCTGCTGTTAGCTCCATCCCAACAAACATGTTACATGCACATACAGTTACTTCTATGAGAGGCGGCTCGTGTATGTTGGCTACTCACATTTTTCATCCCAACTCAATATTGTAATTTGTAGTAATTTGAGTTAAATAACACAAGAATAACTAGGTATAGTAAGATTGGTGATTGGTAAATAAAAGTATGATGGTCAAAATTTTAACTTAGAGTTTAGTGGTGTAAATTTGACTACAATGTTAAAATAGGCTTAGTACGTGTAACAGTACGTTCGGCTTAGGTATATTTAAACTTACTGGTAAATCGTAAAGCTGGTTAATTACATTGTTTTTATTAACTAAATGCAATCTAAAAATCTATTGTCTCTTTGTGTTTTAAGGATTAACTTGTTTTCTTGAACTTAGATCCATTAGTTTAAATTCAGCCTATAGTTATAGGTAGGTTATAATACAAATCAGGTTAAATACATTGTATCATTAACATTATGTATACATTAAAAACTAGTTATTGTTGTTTCTACTAAAGTTCTATTTCTAAGTTCTATATAATTAAAGATAAACTTTATTACTTAAGTGTGAAGACAAATTAGTGATAAAAACTAATATAATTGGTTCTTAAACGTTAGGCTTAACACTAACAGTGTTGACAATAGGGTACTGATATTTGGTAATGAGTATTTATTTTCAGGCTATAAGTATAAATATAATCATTAAGACTACTGTAGGAATTAAGCGTTCATAGTTTGTTAGGTGTAATGGGTGGTTTTTATTTGGGAACTCGGGACTGGAATGTACTTTTAAGGAAGCTAGTAATGAAGATGTGTAATTAGTATGTAGAGTTTGTAGGTTGGAGGAGATGTTGGAGGCTATCATAATTAAAGTAAAGGCAATAGATAAAGATAAGTGTAGACTGTTGGAAATGGCAGTAGGATTTCAAGAGGAACTTAAGCTTTTACATGCAAGGAATACATCAGCTAACACTGACTTTCAGGAAGTTAGAAAGAGTACTACTAGTATTAAGGCTAAAAGTAATGGAGTTAATTGCAATGAGCCTATTCTATTGAGCAACGAATTTCGGCCCTTGGCTACTGCAAACTATTGGAGGGAGGGAAAACAAAAGGGTCAGAGAAGGATGTGGTTGATGAGTAGATTATGGTTATAGGTGATTCCTTGACAAGGCATGTGGATAGAATAATATGTAGGGAGAAAAGAATCAGATTATGCTATCCAGGGGCACAGGTGGAGAATATAACTGACAGAACAGAAGATATAATAAAGGGGGCTTGCAGAGATACAGTTTTTGTGGTGCATATAGGGGCTAATGATGTAGGAAAAGGTAGGTCAGAGGAGCTAATTAATAAGTACAAGGGATTGATAAAGGCATTTAATGAAAAAAGGCCATAACTTAATTTTGTCAGGGATACTGTCCAGAATTAATTGTGGGGATGAAGTTATATGTAGGTCACTAGTGCTAAATGCTAGGCTTAGGTTAGTATGTAAGGATGGGCAAATTGGCTGGTTGGACCTGTGGGATCAGTTCAGTGAAAGAAGGGAGCTTTTTGGAATGGATGGTTTATATTTAAATAAATTAGGGGCTGGCTTGTTTGCTAAGACTATTAACTCAGCTGTAAGGGAAGTTTCAAACTAGGTCTAGACATTGGTGAGAGTCAGGAAAACTAAATGCAAAAAAAATAAGAGGCAGAGAAGAGTTTAGCATGGGAAATGAGTGTAGAAGTAGTTCTAAGGATAGGCTTAATTGTTACTA
The DNA here is from genome assembly GCF_000517525.1 of Limulus polyphemus. Taxonomy (NCBI): domain Eukaryota; kingdom Metazoa; phylum Arthropoda; class Merostomata; order Xiphosura; family Limulidae; genus Limulus; species Limulus polyphemus. The sequence continues at coordinate 51,189 of NW_013670777.1, read as the reverse complement.
TTGTAATGCTAGAAGTATAAGAAATAAAATAGATGACTTTAGAACACTGGTAGGAATGGAGGATTTTGTTACAATGGTAATAACTGAAACATGGTTAAATGTAGATTATTTTGATGACAGAAATTTCTTTGAAATACAGGGTTATAGGTTATTTAATAGGGATAGAGTATTAAAGAGGGGAGAGGAGTGACTTTATATGTAAAATGTTGAAGTTGAAGATATCAAAGATAATAGAAGAGATTCAATCCATTTGAATTTCTATTAGTGGATATAAAAGGAAAAGGCTTTTAGTGGGAATTTGTTACAGAACACCAAATGATACTGATGAAATTAGTGAGAAACTTTACAGTGAGATTAAGATTTCAGCTGTTAATGAAGTCATAATTATGGCTGATTTTAATTTCAGGCATATAGATTGGGAAATGCTAAAATAAAAGCATGAGGGAGACAGGTTTTTGGAAACTGTTCGTGATGGCTTTCATCACCAATTAGTCAAGGAACCTACTAGAAACAATGCTATTTTAGTTTTATTGTTAACTTCAAATATAGAAATGATCGAGACAGTGGAAGTTGGAGAATATCTGGGTTGCAAGATCATTGCTCTATTAGATTCAATGTTTTGCTGTATGTGGAGATAAGGAATAATGATATTTTGGTTACAAATTTAAAAAAAAGCAAATTTTGAATGGATGCAATAAGAATTATCTGTTGTGATTTTGACAGCCGAGTTATTTGGAGACACTTATCTAATGTGGAAAATTTTTATATATATAAGATAAACATATTCTTCATAGAAAGAAAAGGGTGGTTGCAAGTAAAAAACCAGGTTGGCTCATGAAGAGTATAAGGGATAAAATTAAAGAAAAGCATCACAAGTTTAAGAAATTTAAATTGACTGATATGACAGATTAAGAAAGTTGGTGAAACAGGAAATTAGGACACCAAAAACGATCTATGAGAAAAGGGCTGAAACTGTAAGAATTAACAGTAAGGATTTCTTAAAATATATTAATGGTAACAAAATGTTAGGATGAAAGATGATAAAGGAAGAATTTTATTTGATTATGAGATGGCTGGTTATTAAATTTTGCTTTTTCCTCGGTTTTTACTCATGAAGATTTAAGTAGTATTCCACATCTTGAACAGTTGATAGATGGAATTAAGATCCAACTATATGACTGCATTAATTCTGAGCTGGTTAAAACGAAATTGGGAAGTTTAAAAAATGATAAGTCTCCTTGACCAGATAATATTTCCCTAAAGGTTTTGAAGGAGGTTAAAGATTGGATATGTGGGCCACTTGCTATTATTTTCTGCCAGTATGTGAATAGTGGGCATATACTAGAGGATTGGAAGTTAGCTAATGTAACTCCTCTTTCCAAGGGAAGTTATAAAAATTGTCCCAGTAATTGTAGACCCATCAGCTGTGGGAAAAGTTTTGGAAAGTCTGTTAAAAGATGCTTTTCAAAGTCGTTTAACAAAGTTTAGAATTTTATTGGATAAGGCATAGGAGTATAGAAAGGATGTAGGAAAAAGATCTATGAGAAAAGGGCTGAAAATGTAAGAATTATCAGTAAGGATTTCTTTAAATATATTAATGGTAAACAAAATGTTAGGATAAGAGATGATGAAGGAAGAATGGGTTGCCTTCAGACATTGTGGAGGCAATAAATTTAAGTGAGTTTAAGAGAATGTATGGTAAATATATATGAATGATAAGGGAAAATCTTGCCTTAAAAGTCTTTTGAACATTTATTGAAAAGGTTACTGCTTATGTAGATGAGGGTAAGAGTGTAGATTTGGTGTATCTGGATTTTCAGAAAGCATTTGACAAAAAAGGCTTGTAAAGAAATTATCTCTTTAGTGTGGGGGATAAGTTAGCAAGTTGGATAGAAGAGTGGCTGAATGGAAGAAAGCAAAGGGTTGTTTCAAATGGAGTTCAGTCAAACTGGATTAATGTTACTAGTGGGGTACCTCACGACTCAGTCTTAGGACCTTTGCTCTTGATGATTTAAGTCAGTGACATTGATGAAGGAATAGTCAATAAATTACTTAAATATGCTGAAGATTTTAAGGTTGCTAGCTGTGAAGAAGATGCTGCTGCTCTATAAAATGATTTAGATCAAGTAGTGAGTTGGGCAAATAAATGGCCGATGGGTTTTAATTATAATAAATTCAAGATAATGCATGTGGGTTTCTCATAATTTGAATTATAAGTATAATTTGCATGGGAATAACCTTAACAGTGTCATGAAAGAAAAAGATCTTGATGGAATGATTGATCAGTCTCTTAAGCCATCCCAGCAGTGTACTGTTGCTGGTGGTAGTGCAAATAGGATTTTAGTTTATGCAAACAGAAATGGTGAGTACAAATCTTAAGAGGTTATAATTTCATTGTATGGATCACTGGTTAGACCACATTTGGAGTATTGTGTTCAGTCTCGGGCTCTCTATCTTAGGAAGAAGATTGAATTGTTGGAAAGGGATACTAGAATGGTGGCTAGGATCTTTCAAATTGTTTTCTCTTGAAAAAAAGAAGAGTTGGTGGGGATCTGATTGAGGTGTTTAAGATTGTAAAGAGAATTGATAGTGTTGATGCATCATTTTTTTTCATACTTAACAGTGAAAATAGTAGGACTATGGGACACGTATAAATTTTGGCAAGGTAGGAGTCATCATCAGCTAAGATGGTTTTATTTTTCCAACCGGGTGGTTGGCTTTTAGAATGAGTTGCCTTCAGACGTGGAGGCAATAAATTTAAGTGAGTTTAGAAAGAAGCTTGATAAATATATGAATGATAATGGCTGACTTTAAGATTTTTTACAATTTATTTTTTAATAGTTTTCATTAATAGGTCTCATGTTGTCCCAAAACGTTATGTTTTATGTTATTAGTTGGTATTTTCATACATTATGCTCTCAGCAGAAATCATCGGAACAGTGGGAACAGTTCATTGAGTATACTCTATTCTTTGTGAACTTTTATTTTCATTAACAGTATTGGTTAGAATATTTATTATATATATAGTTTTATTATTGTACTTTTATTATAAAATTGTTTTGCATTGTTAATCTAGATATAAGCTGGCAAAACCTTGTGAGATATTACTGGGTTAACAGCCAGAAATATTGTTAACAGTGAGCGTACCCAACTAATGAAACAGTAGATTCTAATCTTCATATGTAAAAAATATAAAAAAAAAACATATTTAGTAAGCTGTACTCGTTACTGGGTTTATATTTATTTTTTGTCTAAGTAGGTAGCTTGCTCTGATCAGAAGTAAATGTGAATTATGATTTCTGTCAAACTTGCACAAACAGTTTAAATTATGCCTCATATTTTGATGGGTCATTTAGAATATAATTAACTGATGCAACCTTTTTACTCTCAAATTTTGTTAAATGCAAAAAATAGCATCAGGAGATGATACGTAGACATATCTTATTCTAAGAAGCTCTGTCCATCTAAACACTTTGCCAGGGCAGTGGCTTAATACCCTAAAACAAATAAGTTTGCATTTTTTTTACTGGGATATATTTTGTTTACCCAATTTCCTTCCTGTGGTAGATTAATAATTATTAAAACTGTTTGTTTTAAATAACCTTAGTAACTTTGTATGTTAGATGGAAGGTTAAGTTAACTTGTATTTCAATTGAGGAATGTGTTTTTTGTTTACTCAAGCTACTTCCTGTGGTAGAAACTTCTCTGATGGACCCTCAGTCTAAGCTTGCCACTTCTGACTTGTATCCAAGACTTGGAAAACTCTCAGATATCTCGAGTGTGTAGCATTGACGGGAGAAGCTTCAGAAATCTTTCAACATGCTCTAACCCTGTTCTGGGAGCATTTTTTTCCAGTGTGTGACAAGTTACTTGACAACAACTATTGCTCCCCTCAACTAGCAGGATTGGAACGTCTTGCCAATTTTTTTCACAGTCTTCACTATCCAGATAAAATTCCAGTGAAAAGAAAGAAACAAGGTGTGAAATTTTTAGATTTAGATGATACGTCTGTGTCCAGAGGCAACATACTTGAAACTAGTTTCACAACAAGAACTTTAGAAACAGAAAGGAGCTGGACACTTTCTGATAGCTTATTAGTTTCCAATACACACAAGCTGTGTAAATTAGTATTTGAAAAACTGAAAGATGAGTTGGTACTTTCATACCTTAAGCTCTTAGCAGAAATGATTGGAACAGTGGGAAGTCCCACTCTATTTGCTGCATTGGTGAGTCCAGAAACAGACACCGAGAGTGCACCATGCAAGTTTTTTCTACAGACTGTGAAACCTTGGCTTCAAAAGTTTTCTGCTGAGACATCTGAAGAGAGCATTCCTTTCATTTTAAGTATTGTAGATATATTATTTGCTGTTTGTTTCTCTCTCCCATCTGATAGTGGAAAACTTCTTCTGGATGAAGTGACAGAGGTGAGTTGAGACAATATCCTGGACTATCAGAAATATTTAAGAATTGTAAATCTAATGTTTGGTGTGTTTTTTTGTTAACTTTCTAGCCATATGATTCCATACTGCATAAGATAATAGAGAAATGATTTAAACTTCACCTTTGGTACTCTGAAATTAATTTTTTTATTTTGGATGACAGAGAAATGAACTTGTTTGTTACTTTGAGTTTAGAATGATAAATGCTTAACCCTCAAGTTACTACATTTTCATACTGTTCACTGCCATTGAGGTCCATATATTGTATCATATTGAGTAATTTTATGTTTTTGTCTGTTAGAACACCTATTGTGAGACTTATTTTCACCAAAGGTCAAAATTGAAGATATAATCTTTTAGGTAGAGTTTTAATGGTCACAGTTTATGGTTTCAATTTTACCTATGGGGAGAAGAAAATAAATTGTAATGTGATTTCATCAGTTTGTCCACTGTATAATCCAAATAATAAGTTTGACACAATGGTACAATATTATTCACATACGTGAATTAATTTATCTATATTGTGAGTTAAAAGGACTAAAAAATTTCATAAATAAAAGTTTTATAAAATCATTCATTTTTTAAATTAAAATAAATAGATGGACACAATGTAAGTAAAATACAATTGGAATTATTTGCAATATTGTTCGTATTTTTGTTTACATTTTTTTTGTACGACTCATAATTTATTAGGAACCATGTATCCAACAACGTGATGGACCCACAACCAATTTTGTACATAAATAACTTAGAAAATTGTGTTTAAAAATGGATGGGGTCCATAACTCATGAGTTTTTCTAAGATAAAAGATAAGGTAATATGTTTTAAACAGTAATTACTTGGTTCTATGAAAAATATGAAAACAAAAATAAATTGGCATAAGTCCATGAAATTAAAATATACTTTCTTGAAGATTTTATCACATCCTACAAATTTAAATGATCCATTTTGTAATTTAATATCAGATTCAAAGCCCTCAAGTTGTGGAATGTCTGCTTGAACGGACCATGAAGTTCCACACTGAGAACTCGGTTGTTAGAAAATGGCTACAAGGAGATGCATTAGGACAAGCCATACAGTCTATAGCTGAGAAGTTGGTTTACATGAGCCTACAGGACAGTGCTAGTTCAGTGGATGATACAACAAATTCTATTTGGAGGGCCTTACAACTGTGTTTTACAGCTACTGACCACTATGGTAAAACAAGATGTTTTTCTCACTCATGCAGTAAAACATATGCACATAATGAAAAACTAATTGTTTTACAGCTAATGACCTATATATTACAACTAGGCTGCTTGTTAGTTGCTAATGACCTGTTTAGTAAAAAATAAACAAACTAGGAATTACATTTCTGTTGCATTGCTAATGACCTTTATGCTAATGGAACTCTTGCATACATACTAGGTTTTTTACTGTTATTATTGTGTATTATAAGAAAATGCAGGCCAGTTTAGTAATGCTTTTCTTTTTACTAATGACCAATGTGTTATTGAAGGAAACTATTGTTTACTGTACTGCTATCAATCTATTTGGTAAGAAAAGAAGGGGCTACTTTTGCCATAATGCTGTAAATTAATGTTCTATATACATAAAAAGAAAATACAGACATACATGCTATATTGGAAAAAGTAAGTTGGAGCTCAGTAATGTAATATGTTTCTTTCTGTTAGCTATAATCTAAGTCACAAGCTAATAATGAAAGTAAAACTTTTCTTGTTAAGGCAAAATTGTAATAACCCAAACTGTGGTCATGGACTTATTCTTTAACAGTTCCCTGGCATGTCACACCACTTTAATAATATAATAATACTATTTAACAACAAAGTGGCTCAGAGATATAAAAATTAAAAATTCTTGTAAAGTTTGTTCACCCCAGGAGGCCAGCAAAATTATAATTAAAATAGGTAAAAACAGTTAAAATTAGACATCGGGTTTTATACGCTATTTAACTTTTGATTCATTATATTTTTTCTGTTTGAGTTCAAAGACTAAAGCTTCAAATACATTTCTGTATATTTAGTAATTTTGCTTAAGTGTGTGTGTTGCTGTAGGATTGATTTCATATTTTATTATCAAGCTATTTGAGTATTTTTTTTTGTTGTTTTAAGGAGGTATTTGATATGCTAGACTTACTGACTTGGACACTTAGTTGTGATCTCTAAAAGTCATGCATTATAGGGGCAAAATCCAGAAAACTGTTGTGAAGCCTTTCACATAATTTTGTTTGAACAGAGAATAATGGTTGTATTTATACATATCACCACTGTCTGTCTTCCATGATTTGCTCACATTTATTTTCATGTGATTTGTGTTACAAAATGGTGCTTGCTAGATGGAATTGAAAATGCTGTAATTGCTTATATTGGATTTATTCTGAATCATGTATCATTCCTATTCTTTATTGTAGTGTCACTGAAGTAGTATATATCATGTACAAATCCAGATATGTAACATGTATTTATCGAGCGTATTTTGTGCAGAAATGTGATAACAGATCTTAAAAGAACTTTTGTTTCATTAATATATGAGTATAGGCTATCAAAAGTGAAATGAAAAATCTGACTTTTTGAGCTCATTCCAAAAAAAAGCCTGACATGGAAGGATTAAACAGGAAACTACCATGAAAATGAATCAGTTATATCTTTCAGTGAACCTTAACCCCATAGAAATAATCTGAAAACAGCATTAGAGATGAAATTTACGTATACCTTTCTCACTAACTACAGTAGATGTGTGGGGAAATGTCTTAATGAATAAATAGGAAACATTTCCCAACATTATCTCAATGCTCTGCATTTGAAAAAGGCAGGCAAGTGAAATTTTCCAATCCTGAGGCATCTTCAGGAGTGTAATTGCAACCCTTAAAATTTGACCCTCTGAAGACAGTTTACAGATAAATCTTTTTGTTTACGCTATTGATGGTTGTTTTAATAATCTAATTAACAGTTCTTGTACATAACTTTTAAAATATAAAAATGACAAACATACATGTTGGAAAATTCAGCTATTCTTATGATAATGGTAAGCTGAAGGGGTTTGGAAAAAACATTCCTTGAGTCAAAATTAGACACATGAAGGTGCAGAAGAACAATCATGCAGCTAAAAAGTGAAACAGTGCTATCTGTTTTAAGGTTGTTTGTTATTGGTTCTTAATTTCTTTTGTTCAGTATAGCTCTTTTATTTTTAATGTCTTGAGTGTAAATTAGGGCTTACTTACACTCGCACTGTACTATGTACTGTTAATTGCCTATATATGTTATTAAAAAGTCAGACTTGCTTGCTACACTTTTACTGCTGGTGATCTGCCTATTAAGGAAACTCGGGCTCATTTATCCAAGTTTAATACATCTGTCTACCAAAATAAAATATTTTCTGGCTTCTATACATGCTTTGACAGCTTTAAACCAGATTTGTTTTCTACCATAGCTGTGTACTAAACCTTTTCAGCAGTGCTTCATCCACTGTGAATTTACTTCTTCAAAAACTTGTTTTTATAAATACTTTAATATACAACTTCTGAAAATAAACTATTCTCACTAAGAAATCCTGCTCTGCCTCAGAATTTATATTCATTATTGTCCTTCCTTTCCCAAGTAGACAAGGTGCCCTGTCAGAACTCAGGTTCAATAATTAATTAAATTAAACTTCAAATAGGTTTCATGTCATCCTTTCAGATTCACAATATATTCCAAGCTAAAGACTTGTGTCTTCTACTCTACACACACAGTTTGTCTACCACCGTACTTTTTGGTGATTGTAAAAACACCCATATTGACAAAATACTCTGCCAGTTAAAAATATATGACTATGAACATTCATTCTAGTTGTCTTGAGTAAAACCAATTTGAAACCTTTAAATACTTGTGTTTCTTCTACACTTATACATAGTGGATATATCAAAATCACTCCTATTTCCATTGACAGTTTCAAACTTTTAACCTTGGGTTTATACAACCACAAACTGATGGTCAAAAAAAGTTTACTATTATTTTATAGTTACTCAAAGTTAAACAAAAACCTTAGTTAATTTTAAATGTTAAAAAAAACCTTGTATATGTATATTACATATCATTCTTCATTTATATCCCAAATCACTGATGATAAAACTCTGAAACATCAATTGAATACATAAAAATTTTTTTTAGTTGTAGCTGTGGTGCTCATGTTTTGTTCTTGTTTACTTGCTTTAAAGGTCATCTGCAAACAGAACTTTTACTTTGGTTTTGTTCCACTAGGATTTATTAGCACTATAGGTTCCTAAGGGAAACATTTAAAAATAAAATCCTTTATTTTCATTCTCATTCTTTATTTTCTTTAACCTTTCCAAAAACATGTAAGACATATATTTGTAGGTAAGCCCATATTTCTAACCAAAACCATTGTCAACAATGTAGTTATGATATTCCTGTAATTATCAATTATAGATCCATAGAAATGTAATTATTCTGCAGCATTTCTGATGTGTAAAAATAATTCATCTTTATCTGAGCTTATTGGTAAAATCTGTCGTCACATACAAAGTAATGCAATTCTTCATGGAAATTTTACAGATGGGTATAGAAATTTACATTTGTTATTAGTCCAATATAAATATTATATTTATTTAACTCTGTATTTAGGTTTGTGAAATCACAATTTAACTAGTATTTTTAGAAGAAAAAAAAACTTTAAGGAACAAATATTTTTAGGGCTGACCCACTGGAAGGCCTGTCCAGGATTTATAGATTGTTTATTTACGTATCACTCATTTTTCATTTGCTTTATTAAAGATAATTTTTCCTTGTTTTCAAATTCTCTGCAAGCTGACTTTTCTCTGAATTTGTTTTATTAATTATCAACCTAGTTTAAGTACTTTTGGTATAGTAACATTCTTTCACAAAATTTATTTTCTCAGTTCAAATGATTCCTTTTTGACCTACCCATCTTTTGTTCCATTAACTATTATTTTCCAGGGCTTATAGTTCCACTGATAATATGTTTTTTCACTTTGTTTTACTAAATAATATTTTTCATGACTTATTGTGTCTTTACCTTCTTTTGTTTTATTAATGATTATTTTTCTTTACTGACTTACTTTTCTCTGGCTTATAATTCAGCTACTGACTTTAATTTTACTTTTGCTTATTTTCATGGGGATTTTAAATCTAGGAAAATAATTGTTCTAATTACCAAAAAATTACTGAAATGGAGTAATAAAAATATTATAATCTGTTGAAGTAACACTGAAATATCGATTATTGTAATTATGCTTTTTAATATTACAAATGTGTTTGTGTTTTATATTATTTATATACTGTGATTATCTAATAACAGGTTATACAAAAACATTCACATTTGGTTTTATTGCATCTTGTGGCATTTGAAATGTTCTGTGACCACAATTTCAGAAGTTATTGATTCATTTTTAATGCATGACAATAAAGCAAATTTAAATGGCTTGTGTTTTGATGTGAAATGAAAGCTAAATGATAAGAGTGGCTTATGTTTTTGCTGGCATGGTCATGTTCAACTTTTCATCCTCTGTGATATATTTGATAATGTCATATATGTAAATTCTTAAGTATTGTTTTTTAACAATCAAGCAAAAAAGAAAGAGTGATGCTACAAATTTGATAATGTAAAGAAGGAATTATCACTATGTGCACAACCTTAAACTTTTGTGCTGAAAATTTTTCTGTATTTTTGATTTGGAAAAATAGTTATTTTTTCTATTTTTCTAATCCTTATATCTTTACCTATATTAAAGTGTTTTCTCAGGTTTGTGCAGATCTGAAAATTGTCCTTTTTCTTAAATATTTGCTTCACTTAAGATAATTTTTATCTCATTTACAGATCCACTCATTGCCTCCTCATACATGAGTGAGATTCTTATGATTTTCCAAAAGGCTGTGAAAGATTCTACTAATCAAGAAAAAAATGTGGAAAAGATATCAAGAGTGATAGAGTTTGTGTGTGACTTAGCATCAAACTTGTTCACTAGTTTTAAAGTAAGTAAATCACTTGCAGGTTTTAGATTATCAATAAGATTTTTTTTAGCATCTAAACATGATATTTTACTTTTAGGTAGACTTACAGCTAATACAATAAATATATTTTGACCTCTTCTTCCCCACCCTTCTTCATACCTGATGTCTCTTGATAATAACTTATAGTTCACAAGAAACTTCCTATACTTACCAGCAACCACCACTTATACATATATAACAAGGTCTCTTACATATTGTCATCTGCAGAGGTCAGTTTCGTGACTGACGTATTTGTATGTTCTATGTGCTTTCCTCTGTTTTATGTCATTTTATTGTGTTTTTCTTTCAAAATACATGTATTACTGCAGTGTTTATTTCAGACTTAATTCAGTGAAATTCATATTTTTGCTTCTTGTTAGTTTCAGTTTTGTCTCTTTTAAAGCTTGAGCCATTTTTTGACATTCTATGTTCCTCAGAAAGCTGTTCAGGCAAATCTTGCCTTGTGGTATTTACAAAGGCCCTCAGATGAATGCAGCTTATTTCAGAATTGTATTTTGTACTTAGTTATGCTCTGATCATTTAGATAGGGTTGTACGAGTAAAAATTGTTATTCATGTCATTTTCCTAACAGTTAAAATCCAAAATAGCTAAACTACTGAGAGTCCACCTACAGTGATTTTATCATTTCTCTTTATGACTGAAATTTTTATTTATTTGGAAAATGCAATCTGGACCTGTCAAGAATTGAGATTTCTGTTATTCTTGAGAATCCATCTTTGCCAGGGATATATTTTAGTAGCTCCTGAATGGACATGATGCTTGACTTCAGGTCTGTATGGGGCTCATTTTTGTCTGACTTTGGGTATCATAATATCAGGGTGTTTGTTTAGGGATCCACTGCTATTCTTCTCATGAAGCAAATGCTTTTTATCTTTTTCCTTCACTTCTCAGATGCCTTAGGTTAGATCTCAACATTTTTGAACAAGGTAATTTTTTCTAACTTGGTACTCCTTTTTTTAAACAGTTTTCTGAGATTACAAAATTAACTCACAAGTTCTAAACAATAAATATAATATTGTGTTACTATTAAGTGTTAAATATTGAATATCTTGCTTTTCTTAACAACATAAATCATTAAGTCATGTACTTGCTTGCTTCCTCCATAAAGTAGTTTTCTAGCTATCACACTAGTGCTGTGTATCTGAAATTATATGTTTAGGTATTACCCTTTCACCACAGGTATCCCTTACTGCACATGACACAAAGTTTTTGTGTCTTACATTCAAATTTTATTAAACTACTTTTTAATCCGTATTTTAATAGTATATGTTTTAAGTTCTTAATTCTATTAGGCAATATTTAAAAAAATCCATAATTTCCCCTAGTGTGATACAAGTGACACATTTTCTCTAGGTATCTTCTCTTCTCTATTTTATCCACCACCCCTCCAATAACTATGAAATTAAATGTAAATTACTCATTATAAAATCATCATTGCTCAGACAAACCGTAATTTTTATAGCCTTCAATTTTGTTTGGTTACAGAGCTTTCAAATAGAAAATAGACCCCTTCTGCCACACCCACAAATCACATCCTCTTTTTCAGAATTTGTTAATAGTTCTCTCTTACATTTAATTATATATTAACTATAACTAATAGAAAGCCAAGGTTTTCATCTATCAAATCACATATTATATTATGTTGTATTCTGAACAGATAATCGTCAATTTCACTTGAAATACAACTTTGGTTCCCACGGGAATCACAATGGATAGCTTGGATAAATTTGTAATGGCTCTTATTGAATTGTTAGAAAGCTAGAAATATTGTGATTCTTAGAGAAAATTGTCTGCTTTTTACATGTTATTATTCTATGTTCTTTGGTGCATTATTTAATTAACTAAAGATTATTTAATGCACAACTACCATTAGTATAATAAAAAAGTCAGGTTATGTGTCATTGATAGTCGACAACAAGAAAAAAAATATTTGGGAAAGTAATTTATTTC
>NW_013670777.1:29275-38434 GCF_000517525.1 Limulus polyphemus | reverse complement strand
TAACTAAAGATTATTTAATGCACGACTACCATTAGTATATAAAAAAAGTCAGGTTATGTGTCATTGATAGTCGACAACAAGAAAAAAAAATACTTGGGAAAGTAATTTATTTCTTATTTTTCATGTTTATTCTTTATTTATCATTATAAAAGTAATAAAATGTAAAAATATGGATATCTTTAGGTTAGTTAAGGTTAGATTAGGTAAATAAATAATAATAATATATTAGAAATATTTCACGAGGCTTGCATGCGAGCTGCATGTTTCCCAAGTGATTTACAACTTGTAATTGAGCAAATAGTTAGACACGATTCAAAGGGCAATAAAACAATACAATTTAATTATAAATAGATGTATACTGTTGCAAGTTTAAAGCTCCTTAAGATTAACGAATGTAGTTTCATGTTATATTTGAAGTCATTTAGGTTTATTTAGACTTTTTTTGGTGGTTATGAGGTCAGTCAAATCGACCAACTACGTCTAGAGTTAGGGTATAGAAAATAACAGATAAAATATAAAGTTTTACTGAAAACAAGCATTTGAAATGTATTTAGGGGGTTTTAGAGATTACACAAATGAAATTTGAGATGAAGAAAAGTATTTTGAAGTCATTCTAGAAAGAAAAAAGGGTAATTTAGGTTTATTTAGGTTTTTTTTGGTGGTTACGAGGTCAGTCAAATTGACCAACCACGTCTAGAGTTAGGGTAGAGAAAATAACAGATAACATTTTCCTGAAAACAAACATTTGAAATGTATTTAGGGTGTTTTAGAGATTACACAAATGAAATTTGAGATGAAGAAAAGTATTTATAATCTGAACATGAAAATTACTTTGCACACAGATTATTCAACACAAATACTTGATATATTCAAGGACAAATCTTTTTTTAGTTTATTAAAAATGATTTTTTGTATGTGAATGACATAATGTTTACTGAAAGACTGCCAAATTTCGAGAGGATGTGCACACTATATTAAAAGTTAGTAGTATCAGATTATTCAACACAAATACTTGATATATTCAAGGACAAATCTTTTTTTAGTTTATTAAAAATACTTCACTAAAAATGATTTTTTGTATGTGAATGACATAATGTTTACTGAAAGACTGCCAAATTTCGAGAGGATGTGCACACTATATTAAAAGTTAGTAGTATCAAATCTATAAAGATTTTGAATGAGTACAAAGAGGTCACATGGTTGGTCAAATTGACCGAGCCTGTGTTGAGAGAGCTAAACACGTGCGTTTCCACTTCACTTTTATTATTTTTTCCCACTTGTACATGATAATATATATGCTGAACTTGTACGATATAAGTAACTAAGGTATCTAAGTGACTTATCACTCGTGTCACATGTGCCACATTTCAACACTGATTTTCTTAAAGAACAGATTCCAACAAGGTACCTTACTTCCTCTCACATACATAGCTATTCTTGTTCAATGCTGTCCTCTATTTGTAAATTTGTTTCGCATGCCACAAGCCTTTTATTCCTACATACCCTCTAGGTTCACATGGTTTAACTGATTCTTGCATCAAATTATTATGCAATAAACCTCCACCAATGGACATGCCTCATACACACGTGACTCATGTGACTACCTCTATGCTATTCTACCTAACTGTCACTTTTCATTTGGCAGTGCTTGTATTAAGACATGTTATTTAGTGCTCTCTCACTCAAATTTGAATTTTCTTAGCATTTATTTCAAGTTTACAACCTATATTTCCCATTTTAATATTTAGTAGTGGTATTATCTCACTTGCAAAACCCAGATATGAAAATTAATTAATTTTTTGTGTTTGCCTTTCTTTGCCAACACAGTTGTGTTTGGTTTACATTATGAATTCCGAAATAAATGTTACCACGCTGGAGGCTGTACCATTTACCAGCACATTTACTCAGGCTTGAGATGGAGTAACTTGACTTTGGAATTATTTGTTGAGAGATTGATCATTATATGAGCCAACCTTCTTCTCCAGATGTTGCCCAACGTCCTCTTGAACAGGCCAAACCTGTTCGGGACAACAACGCTTTTGACAGCATTGGTTAGTTTAACACCTCCTGAACTTATTCTGCTCAAAGATATACAGTGCTACCAACAAGACTGAAATCAATGAAGCATCTGTTTTGTTTATGTATGAGTTTAGAAATACATGGATGCATAATTTTACTTATTATAGCTCACTATCAGTCTCATTAAGAGCTATGTTACATTCATATTCTTACACCAGTTTAAGCTTATTAATAGCTTATTAACTGAGGAGGTTGAAGTGCCTGTGCATTTTTTGCTAGTTGATTATAATATTTTCTGTGTTAGATATACATTAAGACCAGCAGTTTTTGCTTAATTTGGGTTTGCACTATGATGTATTTTTTATTTGTTTGTATTTGTGATGTGATAATATATTCTTGTTTTGGGCTACTAATAGTAGTTGGGACGTGGTAACAACTTCAGTTCTTATCCAAGATGCCTGTAAAAAGTTCTTCTGGTATGACAACATCTTCTCTTGTCACCCGAGACTGCAAAAACATTTTCTGTTGTTATCCAAATGTGCTGTTTATAGTTATAATGTGGTATTATGTTCTCATTCAAACTGATTGATGACCATAGTTATAATATGGTAATATATCTTCCCATCCAAGCTGACTATTGATAATAATTGTTGTGTGTGTGTGTGTGTATTTTTTTTTCCAGGTTTGATGAAAACAGTAGCTTTGTTACCCTGTTAAGTTTTTCTTGTTGTGATTAATAGCTGTGGATGTGATATAATAAAGTAATTTGTTATCATGCACTAATGTCGTTTTGTTCTGCAGGGTTGTTGGAAGCTCAAAGCTTCGGAGAAGCTTTTGTTAACACTGTTTCTTTTGTGTTGTCGGGATACCAAACAGTCGGGGTTATCTGGTAAATATCCTTTTTTTTTTCTAATCAATGATTTAGGCAGTGTATTCATGATGAAACAGAGTTTGCAACAATCACTAATTGCCTTAAAAGATAGCATAACTTTATTGAAAGGGCTTTAATAAAGAAGGGTAAGGTGGCAACTTTGCAAGTCCTGAAGGTGGAAGGCTTTTGAAATATCATCACTTTGGCTTTTATTATTGAAACCCTTTAGTAAAGTTCTGCCACCTTGTAATTAGTATCCATTTTCACCTTTTTCGTTAATTGCTTTTTTAATAAAGATTATGAAGTAAAACTACCAGTAATTAACCTGTAAGTAATGATATTAATTAAGCTTTGTTTTAAGAAAGAAATTCGTGTTGTTAAAAAAATAAAAAAATAACTTTGAGTTACTCTTTACTAAGTGTATATAAAATTACTAAACTAACAGAATGTTTTTAAGATCTTTTATTTTTATAGGCCTCCTAGTGTACCTTTAAAACCTATTTTTCAGAATCTTAATCTTTAAAGCCTATATAATTTCTTAAAGAGCATGTAACAGCCTGTTTTGTGATACTTCAGTCTGTTAAAAAAAGTATATTTGCAGAAGTAGAATTTTTTGGTCTTCGTTTCAATGTAAAATTCAGTTTAATAGAAGAATCGATAAATGGCTGCTTCAGAGACATCATGTATGAAGTTCAAAGAGTGAGTTTTGAAATGAATATTTGCAGTTACAAGTTAAGAAATAACATCCTCAATTGCTAGGTTGACAAGAAACAACTGTTTCAAGTGTATACCTATATTTGATTCTGTAGGACTTAATTAAGATATAGCACCTCCACAAGAGAGATTATTCTAAAAATATCCTGTATTTCAGTCAACATCAGCCTGATATTTGTCAAATTTAGCCTTCATTTTAAAAGCTGGCAGCAGTAGACTCTGCTGGTAGGCCTGCTCTTATATTGTTTGGAGTTGGTTACATGCATTTAAATATATTAATGTATTTTTTGGCTTTTTATCAGTTTGTATTGAATTGTTATTTATTATTTGTTTAAGTGTCTTAGGATGTGGGTCTACAGTAAAGATTAGATAGCTATAAAGTTCCTGTTAAATTGCAGTTTTGTAATTCAAAATGTGGCATTCTCAGTGTTCCATAATAGAGGTTTTGTTACATTGGTGAGGATTATTTTCTTTAATTGTGGATTTTTTGTAGTTATAGTATGGATTTCTTGTTGTTAGATATGGTGTATTCCTGATGATGAGTATGTTGTTAAGATGTAGCATTCTGTGGTTAAGCTGTGTAGTATCTGTAGTTATGATGTTAAGGTGATGAGTAGTTCTTGTAGCTAAGATGTAAAATACTTCTATTTGTGATGTGGAGTTACATAATTAAGAGGCATAATTTTGTTGCTAACATATGAAGTTTCTTGTGGTTAAGTAAGGTGACGAGTTTTTTTAGTTAAGATGTAAAGTAGCTATATTTATTATCTTGAGTTATATAAACTAAGTTGCAAAATTCTGTTGCTATGATATGAAATTCCTGTAGTTGTGTTGTGTGGTTCTTGTAGTTTATATAATGAGGAACTTTTGTAATTTCGATATGGAATTCCTTGGCTATGATGGGAAGGTTTTGAAAGTATGATGAGCAGCTGTTGTATTTATGATGTGGAACTGCTGTAGTTCATTAAATAATGATCTATGTTTACAGTTATTATAGCAGTTCTGTAGTTATTGTGAACAGTTGTTGTGGTTATGGTGCGAACTTTTTGTTAAATTATAGAATTCTTGTAATGTGGTAGTTTTGTATATATTTATGATGTGGAACTGCTGTAGTTCATTAAATAATGATCTATGTTTACAGTTATTATAGGAGTCCTGTAGTTATTGTAAACAGTTGTTGTGGTTATGGTGTGAACTTTTTGTTAAATTATAGAGTTCTTGTAATGTGGTAGTTTTGTATATATTTATGATGTGGAACTGCTGTAGTTCATTAAATAATGATCTATGTTTACAGTTATTATAGGAGTCCTGTAGTTATTGTGAACAGTTGTTGTGGTTATGGTGTGAACTTTTTGTTAAATTATAGAGTTCTTGTAATGTGGTAGTTTTGTATATATTTATGCTCTCCATTTGAAGAACCATTGAAAGAGAAGGTATCAAGTACTTGGCAGACAGGTGTGCGTGAACTGGTTCTTCAGAATGGAGGGTTTTCTTCAGAAAATGGCATGCTGCAAGAAGCTGTGAGACACCTAAAGAGTCTGGTCACACAAGAAGTGAATTCGATGAAAAGGTATAGTTGTTTTGCTTATCTTGTGATAAACATGTGATTCAAGAATGTATTCTTTGTCTTTTAAAAATGTGATTAAACAGTTTAGCATAAGAAATTGTTGAGTGTTTTTATTATTTAATAGCTGGCATATTTAGGATAACATCGGCTTCATGCCTTCAAAAATTACTGATTTTCTCTCAAGAAATATTGGTGTTTGTCTTGTGAGTTTTATGCATACAGCTAATCATATTTTATAAAAATCATATTCCAGGTTTCATCTTGCACTTGTAACTAACTACTTTCTCCGTTGTTGATCTTGCTCAGCCTAATGGCCTATTGTCTGATGCTGTAATTTTCTTTGCAACAAGCTTTTGCAAAGAACATAGGCCTTGACCTTCTAAGATCACGTTTAAGTGACATAAATGTACTGAAGATGATGGGTATTCAGGCAGACAACTACTCAGGTATTTCTGAGAAGGGAATATTATTAATTCCATTTTCATTATCCATTGTTCATGCTGCTGTAGACCTAGATATGTGAATGGATATTTTAACTTGATTTTCTGATATTCTAGCCAAACAATGCAGGAAATTCATCTCACTAATCAGTGTCATTATGTTCTCCTGTTAATCATTATATATTTTGTGAAATATATATAGTTTCCCCTTATATAGAAAATGTGAAGCAACCAGAAATCCCAGCAACAACAAAAAACGTTCTTGCATTATATATTATGTTTGCAAAGTCCATATCACCTTTAGAAAATTATTTATTTCTTGCTACAATCTTTCAAGTGCATTTGGTCTTCATTTACTGTTGCAACAAACTTTAAACTGTCACGTGCAAGGTATTTTGATAACAGTGCTAACACATGAAGATTGTAATCCAGAAACCCTCAACCCCACCATAAAAATGACTGTTAACAAGTTGCATATATCCCAGTCAACTGTGAACAAAATAACTGATAAAAACCATGCCTTTGTAAAGAAGCATAAGAAGAGATACATAAATTTGAAAACTATTAAAAAAGTTCTGTGTGGTGGAATCCAGTTTAGATGGCTTTCATATCCTTATTTGCTTTTCACTGTATTAGATTGTCATATCTGAAATTGGTTTTTCCAGCTTTTTAACTTTATGCTATCTTGATACAAGAATATCCTTTCCTACAAAGAGCTACAAAAATCTTTCTAGTTAAATATTTGGGAATTCACTGTGAACCAAAGATACATATGCTAAAAATTTCACCCATGGCATCATGTTTCACTTCTGTGATGGCAAACTAGTGCATTACAATATACAGATCATTCTTTTGAAGTGCAATTAACCTTCTGTATTGAGGAATGCTGTTCAGAAAAATGTTGATGTTTGTTTTATAGCATGTTACTACTTAATGTAAAGTGTCAGTTAAGAAGAATATTAATGTGTGTTTTAAGAATGATATTTATGACTGCCAATTTCAAATATTGGTAGATGATTATAGTATAGAATTGATGAGTCTTCAGAACAGAATTGCTGGTTGCTGACATATTATTGATGAATGTCACTTCAAGAAATTGTGATGGATATGTCGCTGAATGCTGATGAGCATTTCAATAGAAGAGTATTAATGTGTGTCTCTTAGAAGCAATATAAATTAATGTCACATCAGAATAATAATAGTGGTGGTGTTTCAGATGAATAGCATGGGTGTATTTTCTGTTTTGGATAATAATGATGAGTCATATAATAATATTGATTTTGATGTTTCCAAAACATACATCCTCTCACACTACAGCTATTACTCTACAGCCAGGATTTCCTTCCTCTACCTATCTAAGCATTGGTCTAAATTTTTCTCACTTGTTCCAGTCTTTTATTCCCCACTTAATTGCTCATGATGATATCTGTTATGCAATGCTCTCCACCTATGTAAATGTGCCGTCTATCCTCATACTTTATGTAAGCACCTCATTCAGATAATATTATAACTTTTTCCTGACAAAGCATTCACAAATGTGTTTCTCTGTACTATCGTGGAGATACTTTGAGCATTATTTGTGTTACCTTTCTTCCAATTGGCAAGCCAATAATTCAGCATGAATTCACAGATTATTATTTCCGAACACAGACAAATCAGGTCTCTTCTATCCCACCTCTGATATCTATCATTGTTCAAATATCAGAGGAGGGAGGAGTCACTCTTAGTTGAGACTGTCAGTGGTCTTATTCCTAGTGAGATGGAGACATGTATTCAGTTCAGTAGTGTTCCTCCAGGGTGCTCTGAGGCTGCAGTTACGGACAATCTGGAGAGAATTTAGATTTGTTTTTTCTTCATCTTGCTTTATTCTGTTGGCTTCTCAAGAGGCCACTTTGGGATCGGCTGCCTCGGGTTCCTTTTCTTCAATTAGTCCATTGATTGTTATGTTTTGGGTCTTTCCCCAGTTGCTTATGAGCTTGTACCTTCCTTGACAGATGAAAGATCAGGGAACGAATAATTAATTCTCCCTCCATCCACTGATATTGTGATTCATGCTGAGTCATCTATTTTTGCTCTAACACAATATATCGTCAGGCTAGGTATTTTTTTCATCACATATCTGAGTTCGGCTCAGCCGACTCCCATCCAGCTCCAAGCTGTGGAACAGGAAGTTTTGACTCTTTTTCACCTCTCCTTCTCCCACCATGTGGATGTTTTTTTCTCTTTTTGGAATGTGGGCTTCACTTGGATCCCTCATTCCTTTGGGACGAGTGCACAAGAGATCCCTTCATTGGTCTTTATGCGACCAATGGATCACGAACAGTGATTTACTGGATTCTCTAGTTTCCTTATTCAGGATCATTCTCTTCGAGGGGTGGTTAGATTGGAACAGTACTAAGATATAGTTTCCTCTGCAGGCACCTCATCCAGAGATCCATCTCTTCATGGATGCCTCACTTCAGAAATGGGGTACATATATCAATGGTCAGGAATTCCAGGGTCTACGTACGGATGACGAGACTAACCTACACAATCTTTTAGACCTTCTTGTTGTTCAAAAGGCGATGTCTCATGGTCTCGGCTTATTAAAGGGAAAATCATCAGGCTTCACTTCAACAATTCCATGACAGTGTCTTGCATTTCCCATCAAGGAGGCACTTGGTCCATGGCTTTTTGTTTTCAAACCTTGGTACTTGTTTCTCGGTACCACTCCTATCATATCACCCTACTAGCTTGACATGTTCACGGGTGATAACTTTGGTGGTAGATCAGTTGTCTCGACCGAAACAGATTCTCCCAATATAATAGATACTGCATTGCAAGGTTTTTCTGTTGGATTGGCTCTCATTTTGAAAAACTGATTATTGGTGTGCTGACCACTGATTGGAACACACAACTACTGGCAATTTTGTCTCTGGTACCTCACCTTCAGGCTTTGGCAATGGATGCATTCTGTTGGGATGGGATGGTATTACAACTCTAAGTCTTTTCTGTTGTTGGGTCTTGTTGATAGCACCAGATTATCAGCTAAACCCTGGTTTCTTATTCTTCGGTACCTTCAGGAGTGCCCACCTCTTCCACTTCCTCTTTGGAGGCAGCCATTATCTGACATCATACACCCAGCTATCCAAAAGCTCAAACTTCAGGCATGGAGGTTGTGGAGTCCTTTGCATGGTGTCAGGGTTTAATTTTAGTGGTTGCCATGTATCTGTCTCAGTCTTTGCTTTAGTCCCATCATTGACATTTATCAATAGATGGCACACATATTAACAATGATGTATTGAGAGAAGTTTAAACCCACTTTGATCAGAAGTGTCAACCATAACTTGTTTTTTTGACCTGGCTATTTGACAGGGGTTTTGCATCTTCCACAATTGCCCTGTATAAGGTGGCCTTATCGACTACCTTTCAATACTCAAGCCAAAAAATTCTTTGAGTCCCCAGTACTCTCCAGCTTCCTCATGTCATTTTGGGTCCTTCATCTCAAATGACAATTTCCGTTACCTAACTGGTATATTAAGGTGACATTACTTGCCCTTTCTCAATAC
>NW_013670777.1:1901-28275 GCF_000517525.1 Limulus polyphemus | reverse complement strand
CTTTGAGTCCCCAGTACTCTCCAGCTTCCTCATGTCATTTTGGGTCCTTCATCTCAAATGACAATTTCCGTTACCTAACTGGTATATTAAGGTGACATTACTTGCCCTTTCTCAACACCCATTTGAGACTTTATCCTCATGTGCCATGTATCACCTTTCCATGAAGATTTATTTTTTCATTGTTGCTGACCTTCAGACATTGCCGGTTGGAATGGTTTGTGCTGATTGTGAACAGGACACTTTATCATTCTACCTACATGCTCAGACTGGTTCTTCTTCCTAAGACTCTATCAGCCAGAGAAGGAGATAAATCCTATTCACCAATTCATCTGATTACTATTTCTCACTTCTTTGGCCAACCAGATCTAGTGTTTGTTATGTCCAGTGAGGGTCTTGAAAGTTTTGTTGCCTGCACTAATGCCTTTAGAGATGCTAGACAATGACTTTGTTCATTGGGATCATTCAGTTCCTCATGATTTATCCCTAGTTACATTGACAAGTTTGGTATGAAATTGATCCATATTGCTTATTCTGGGCTCTCATTGAGATAGAGGAGACTTCTGCAAGTCAAATCTCATCAAATTCATCACATTTCTATGCCCTTAGCAACCCGATTGAATTGCTCACTGGATGACATTGTGCAGGCTGGTATGTTTACCTTCCTCAGTACTTTATCTTACATTATTTGCATGATCTAGCAGTATCTTCATCTGAGGATCTTCAACTAACCCCTGTAGCAATATTAACCACATCTGCTAGATTATGCAAAGGAGTGAGTATTTTCATTGCTATGCTTGTCTCTTCTTTACCTTTCAGGGTCCCTTACCTAATTTTTACAGGATCTCACTCTGTGGTGAGTGTTGTCCAGGCAGGTGTGCTTTTATTAAACCAATTCCGCACTAACAACCACTAATTCAATATACTTTATCTAGGTTGCAACAGCCTCTGAAGAAATAAGGTGTTCCATAAGACCATTTAGAGGCTGACCTGGTGGTATTACTGTACTATGCTGGACTATCATGAGTAAAGCATAAAGGGATCCTGCCAGTTCTACACTAGCTACCATTAATTCAAATATATATATATTATCTATTTTGCAACAGGATCTGTAGAAATGAGGGGTTCCATAAGGCTGATCAGGTGGTATTGCTGTACTCTGCTAGACTGCCACTCATGAACTATCATGAGTAAAGCATAAGGGAATCCTGTCAGTTCTGCACTAGCAACCATTAATTCAATATATATATATATTATCTATTTTGTAACAGGATCTGCAGAAGTGAGGGGTTCCATAAGGCCACCAAAAGGCTTATCAGGTGGTATTGCTGTACTATGCTGGACTGCCAGTCATGGACTATCACGAGTAAAGCATAAGGGGTTCCTGCTCATCTCTGCCGATTATTGGATTGAATAAATTGATGTCAGTTTGCTTTTAAAAATTTAGGGAACTTGGTTCCCCTGTTGCACTGTTTCCAGAGCACTGTTCCTTGGGACTTCCCAAACTGCATTACCACCCCAGATTCTACTAGTGAAGCTATGGAGTCCTTATCACACCTGATTTCCAGTCATTTAGGTGGTGGACAGAGGATTTTCCTCCAGAGTATTAGATTGAATTTCCTCCACTGTTGCAGAAGAAGGTAAAGTTCGAGACCCTCCTTCTTGTGTCTCAGGATGTTTTTTTCCTAGATGCTGGTAGGAGAGACACCAGCCTACACAGGAGCCTACTCATAATACTGATTCAGATTTGACGTTCAGCTATCCAGTTGGGTTGAGCGTGGCCCTTCTTTTTGATCAATATTGGTTCAGTGCATTGTTCATGGAAGAGGGTCCATTATCTCCTCATAATTCTAAATGCAGAGTGGTCCCATCCCAGGTTCTTGGTTGAGCACAATTTGTTCTACATCCTCCCTATAATTCTGGGGAGACAAGAAGAATTTACCTTGCCCACTTGGTTGGGGAGGGAAGATGGGTGTTCGTAATTCCAGACCAGATGAGTTCTGTTTCCTCAGGTTGAGTATGGCATACAGGATCCCCTCATACTTGTTCTATATGTAGTACAGTTCCCCCACTAGAGTACCAATCTTCTCTTGGCACAACCATGATCTATGCAGATGCTTTTTGTATGGATAATGCCCTCACTGGCCCCTCCACCTTGTCAATGTGCGATTCTAGCTATAGTGTGAAAGGAAGTAAGAATGTTTTGGAAGTTAACATTTCCTTAAAACAAAAATATACTTCCAATGATACTTACCTGCACTGACACTCTCCTGCCATTCCTCCCCACTAAGAGCCGGTGTTAGAGACTGCAAAATGGGTCAGTCTAGAAAAAGTGATAACATTATCTGAATGAGGTGCTTATATACAGTACCAGGATGGAGGGCGCATTGGCATAGGTGGAGAGTGGAACATGACAGATATCACCAAGCACAATTAAGTGAGGAATAAAAGATTGGAGCAAGTGAGAAAAATTCAGACCAGTGCTTAGATGGGCAAAGGAAGGAAATCCTGACTGTAGAGTAATAGCTATAGTACGTTAGGGGAGGTAAGTATTATTGGAAATACATTTTCGATTTAAGAAAATGTTAACATTAAGAAGAATTTATTACTTTTAGAACTGAGATTAAAGGTAAGTTTGTACTTATGTCAGATATTTTTGGTATTTTCAATTTAGTAAAGTGTGATTTTTTTTTTATGCTCACAACAATTAATGGATATGTCTGTTTTTAGTTTAAATATCATCATAGACTGTACTTGGCAACTCCTTACTTCTGTGTACAATGCTCTGATACTGGCTGATGAGAGTGATATAACTCCACCTCTCCATCACCCTGTTTTAGCTTTTTATCTGGAAAATTTGCTTCAATCAGCAGAGCAGTGGAATCAGTTAGAAAAAGCCATTCAAACAGGGGTAAAGTAGATACCTTTATTTCATACTATAGTGTAAGTGCTAATGCTCATTTCTCAAAAGCTGCCATTTGCACATAGATTTTATCTTGAAAGTTTCATTCAGAGTCGCATCAAAAAGCATTGGCTGAGTGAAATTTAAAGTCTTAATACTTTATTTTAATTTGAATCTTTTCATAACAAAACTGTATTAAAAGAAGACTGAAGCAAAGCTTTTATGACTCGATGAAACTGTTGTCAAATTATTTAAAAAATTTGTTTTAAAATTCTGTTGATTTTGTGTACAACTAAATTTGGTTACATTATTTCTAATACTGAATTAGTTTTTACTTAAGATTGCAAATTGGTAAATGTTGTTGCTAAAACAAGAAATTTTTGTGTTACCTTCTGGATGTTTGTGTATAATATCTATATATAAGTAAGCTACAATATTTATGAAACAATTTTTTTAATTATTTCAGATTATTTTAGAAAATTGGGTAAAAGGACATACAGTCTTGTTACATAGTGATGGTGATCGATCTGTGTTACTTACCACTAATCAACATCCACCACAGCACATTTTTGTAGCTGTTTATACTGCAGAACTTCTTTTGCGACTTCATCAGTACTCTCCTTTAATAAATCCACCTGATGAAGCTTGTGATGATACAACACAGAGTTTACAACAGTTCTCTCATCTGCAGCTTAACTTGCCTTATGTTTTGTTAGCCACTATTTATTCTACTATTGCAGGTTATGCTCATAAAACTGTTAAAGAGGTAAACATTTTCAGCGTTATAAACTATATAGTAAATATATATATATATATATATATATATATATACATATCAATTCAGTGAGTACAAGTTATGTAAACTAATGTATAAAACCCTATTAGATAAACCAGTCTTGTTAACAAACCATGATTTATTCCTTTAGAAAAACTCCAGTATCTCATACACTGAATTTTCTGGAAAGTTATAGAAATAATTATTAGTGTTTTTCTTGGTGGTTTCCCTGGGAAATAAAAAGTTACATCATATTACTAACATTTCATTAGTTTTTTTCTTGTTTTTTATTCTTCCTTTGGTAGTTTTAAGTAATAAAAGTTGGATCACACGAGACCATGACATCAAACATTTTTTTCTAAACTAGATATATTTTGTAAATCATATAAAGTTTTACATGTTTTGAATTTGAATTTGTCTGAAGCAAAAAAATTTCATCTATAAAGAAAAAGAATTAAGTTATTTATGATCACATGCAGATTTAAATTTTTTTTTTTTTTTTGCTGTTTATTTCACTTAACAACAGCAAGGTATTTAAAACTGTCTTTATTTATTGACCTGCGCATGAAAATGTTGGTATATTTTTTTATGTTTTATATATGTTTTACAGTCCAATGAAGATTTAACTCGACAAGAACTACATTACCTGCTTAACAAATCCTCTTCCGCACTTATAAAAAGCCTGTCTACATCAGCTATGGAGGAAATGTTAGACAACATAGGACAACGGTAAGTATACTTCTAGTGTTTAATATAGTAAATAGTTATATCCTACTTTCTCAATACTTATGTGTTACATGTGTAGAACTAATCCTTTTTACATTCAGAAGAAGTTGCTAAAAAACAGAATCTCGGCATGGATATGTATGGAATTAAGCTTGTATGCATGATAATTTCTTTGATACTGTGTTTCTAGAGCAAAGTTTTTCACTCAGTGAATTTTTACTAGCTGTGTATATTTCACAACACTTATTGAATTTGGCCAACATTTTTTCCCACAAATACTAGAAATATCTATTGGCAACGTTAACTTATGTATTACTCATTTGTATTTATATGAATTTCATTGGGCTGTAGCAAAGCTGTACACATTAGTTGACTAAAACCTAGCTTAAAAAGTAGGTTAATTTCAGTGGCTTTTAATTACAAAAGACAGTTCATTTTTTCTCTCTACTAACACAAGATAATGTTTATTTTCTATTCTTACATGACAATTTTTGTCAGTATTTTGGCAAACGTTCATTGCTTGCTTTTCAGTATTTTTTATGCAAAAAAAAAAACGAACCTATGGCAAGAAACTAGTCAGTATATGTTGGGAGAATGACAGAAAAACACAATTTTCCACTAATTTTTTTTGTAAATGTGAAGTTTTGAGATGCTCAGTTTGCCTAATATATAGTTGATGTGACCATAATGGAATTCCTCTCAAATACCCACAAGTGACTCAGTATTAAATTTGGGAGTGTGTAATGGTAAAAGGTTCAATCTGCACTGTGGGCATACCACAAATATCTTATTTTGAAAAGTTATAAAGAAAAAAAAATGTGAGAAAGAAGCCTCATATTCTGAAAATAACTGATGTTGCTACTACTATTTCAAAATGTAGTGACCTTTTTCATGATGTGGTTATTGAGTAGTTTGAATACAATGTGGAAGTATATTTAAGTTTTAGTTGTCCAGATAAGTATTACTTGCCAAGCATATGTGAAAGTGGACTGAAGTTTGAATTACAGTAAAAAAAATGTAGAGCTTTGAGAACCCAAATAAAAGTGAGAGGCAAAAGGAATGGACTCCATATATGAATGTTACTCTTGACATTCTTGCACAGTATCAAATATGTTAAACTAAGAGAGGGTGATTTGATGGTCTGAACATAGAAGAATTAATAACAGACCAAAAAGTTAAATCTATTTAAATTGTAAATTTCTTCATCACTGACATAACAGTAGCAAGCAAACATATGCATATTTGTGGTTTTAAAAGTTCAAGATTAAATACAAGATGATTTAACAGGTTATTAGAATGATATAGTGTGTTTTTGAGGGAAGTAAAATCCCCTAAGTCTTCTTTGGTGGATTTAAGTGCCCTAAGTCTTCTTTGGTGGATTTAAGTGCCAGAAGAATGTCTAAAATATTGTTTGAGGTGTAAATTTTTTTTCCTCTAAAAACCATTAGTCTTCCCCAGAACAAGCAAACTTTGGTTGAGATATTCAGGAAAGAGAAACTTCCTGATCACTTGTTTTGTGCACGTGTGTGTGTGGTTTTTACTGGTCCACATAGTTATCTAAATTATGGAAAAGAAAAAAATTTGGTTTAGTATTTCTAGATCTAGAAAAAGTCCAAACCAGTGTCTAAAAGAATATGTTTTGATCTGGTTGAGGTAACATTCAGTTTTAGTTGGGTTTTTTCCATTTAATGAAGAAATAATGAATAATTTGAGTATGAAGCAACCAACAGTATTAACTTTCACTAGCTATTGTAAATTATGTATCATCTCATTATATAGTATAGCATAGTTCAGTTAATATCTGGTTATATTATTCTCTCTCTTTCTTGTACCTTGTCTATGGGCAGACATTGACAATTATGGCTGTTCATCATTCTTTGTTTCGAGATAACTGGGTGATGTCTTTTTCTTTTTGTGCTGGGTTGTCAATCCACTTTGTCAGGCCAGTAATATACTTTGTTCTTTGCTGTCTCTTTATCTAAGCTTCTTCATGGATAGCATGCCCTAGGAATTTTAACTGGATTTTTCTGAGGGTTTTTATATGCGATTTCTTTCCTTTTTTTTTCCTGCACTTTTTCAGTTCATGCTATTTCGAGCATTCTTCTTCAAAACCATATTTCAGTGGCCTGTAACTTCATAACTTCTTTAGTTACCTTCCTACATAACATATGAGAACTTGAGTGTTAGTGGTTCTTTTTCTTCATTATTGAGCTTATTTTTCAGAAAGCAATTTTTACCATTCATATTATTTTCTTTATTTCATCTTTACATCATCCATCTGTTGTTATGGTAAAGCCTAGATATTTAAAATTCTTGACTTTTTTTTAATTTCCTTTACTTTGTATATTATAGGGTGATATGATTCTTTTATTTGATATGACCATCCATTCAGTCTTTTTCAGATTAAGGGATAAAACTTTGACCTGTTGGAACATAGGTTTTCCTAGCTGCTTCTGTAATCTTTTCAGGAATGTATGTTGTATTTGCATTCAAATTATTCCCTGTTTCATGGCATTTTTGATGCAGCCATATATATTTTTTTCTTCTTTGCATTTCTCCTTGACTTCCAAATCTAATCTCTAGGTCTTGTTTTGGTAGTCATGTGTCATCCATTTGTTTTTACTCTTTTTTTGCTTGTTTGGGGATAATTTCTTCTGTTGTTTCTATAATAGATATTTTCAGTTGTTCCCACAGAATCTACATCCATTATAGTCCATGGGCCAATGATTTTTTTCAGTACTACCATTTGGAACTAAAATATAGTATTGCCAGTGCCCAATGGCATACAAACTATAAACAAAAATGTAAGATAACCATTCCAAATGAGTAGCTTAAGTTTGTAATAAGCAATGTTATGAGTATCGTGTTACATTCACCAAAAATTGTTTTTCTGGGTGTCACACTGTTTGACTGGCAAGGCTTATTCCCATTTTTTCTTCTTTAAAAAATAATTAAAACAGTATTAAAAAATTATAGCTTGTTAATAACTTTTGATAATTATGGTAAAAATATTTAAGAAAGCTAGTATATGAATACCTTGATGTGCTTCTTCACCATAATGGAAACCTATATGTGTTCTGGATGTTCTATGTGTACCTTGTAGAACTTCTATTAGCAATGATCTGGTCATCAAGAGAAGGTAATTGGTTGCTTTACCCCCATTCCATCCGTTTAATGATACCCTGGTACTTTGCCTATGATAGGCTGAATTATGTGAGGTTTTTTTCCCATATATTATGCAGAAATGACTAAACTACCTGAAAAGTGCCTGAAAATTTTTGAGCATTTCCAGAATAGTGTATTTTTGGTTCAGGTTGGAGAACATAATCCATTTAGATGAATACTTGTAGACCGAGCTCTAGAAGAAACAGTTAATAACAGCACAAAAACTGTAGGAGGCACCAGGGAATTCAATTTTAAACCAGGCACAGTTAACAAATACTACTTAACTGCAGAGTTTTGAAGTACATGTCCAAACAGTTGCATGATATGATTGATCTGTAGACTTATGGTATCAGTCATGCTGATCTAGAAAAATCATGTGTTAAAAGAGATGAGGAAAATATGGAGTCAGTTGTCGAAATTCTAATGAGTCAGTAGATAAATCCATTTGACAGCAATCCGTGAGACATTGTAAGCCTTTTGACAGGCAATGCTACCACATCTGATATTGTAGATGGTCTTTTGACAGCCCAAGAGAAAAGTGAACAAGTCTATGAGGATTTCAAGAAAGAAAGATTGCACAAGGGAAAGACTAAATAGTTTTGGACTGGATCCCAAAAATAAAACATCCGACATTTAGCAATATGAAGGAGCAGGGCAAGTTGAGGACAAGCAACAAAGAAGCTAACTGTAGAATATTTGACCAAATTATACTAATGGCTACAGGAAGAAACCTTAACATGCAAGAAGTGGTCAACCGTCCTCTTGGTCTACTTTCTTGGTCACTGGCTAACAACATTGGAACAGTGAAAAAACTAATAAAGCTGCCTTGGTCAGAGGACTTGATAAAAATGTATCTGAGCTTGTTGTTTCCCCATCAGCTTGTATAATTGATGGTATGAGTTTTGTCCAGAAGCTTCACAGGGAGATCCATACTTTTTCTGGGTTCTCTGGATAGTTATTTGGTTTTATCTTGAGAGTTAGTGGTGATGGTGAAAGAATTGATGTTGTATTCAACACATACAAGGAAATGTCAAATAACATGGCTGAAAGAATGAATAGAGGGTCTGATAGAGGAGTGATGTTTGCCAACATCATGCCCGAGCACAGAATCAAACAGTGGAGACCTTTTTTCATCTTGTGGGTCAAGCAAAAATTAACTTATTCAGTTCCCAATGGATGACTGAAAAAATCCACATTACAGGAGTCAGTTAGAAAGCAAAGTTTTTATTCAACATGTGGCAATTATTGTTTTAAAATAACATCTGAAAAGTGAGAAGAGGTAGATGAGCTAAAAACTAGACAAGTATATAGGTATGACGCCATTTTTTTCACCCATCCTCCTCAAACTTTCACTGAAAATGAAGCTTTTGAATAAAAAGTTTTTGCTATTGAAGTATTAACAATTGCCCAAGATAACATCATGTAACAATGCTACAGAAGTTTATTTCATTATAACAAAAAATGATTTTCTGGCAGCAGCCTGGCCTAAAGGTTACTCAATAAAAGATATGGTAGCTCACTTAACCTACTCAATACAGAAAGCTATTATATAATTTTGTTTTCTACAGATATATATCTACTCAAAAAACACTATGACAATTAGTTACAAATCTGGTACCAATTTGTCAAAATTCTATTATTGGTCCACGGACTATTATATCTGTTAGAAATGAACTTGTTCTTTACGGTGATCACATATTTTTCTTTAATCTTGATATCCAATTTAAGTAAATGAACTTAGTGTTTTGGTTTCTGCTTCAACTTCAAAACTTTCTTCATTTTAATCTTTATTTTACAAATTACTGGAATATGATCACTTCCACAATCAGCTCCTGGTGCTGTTTTAGCATATTTAATAACATTTCTAAAATTTTTATCGATAATAATAATAAAATCAGTCTGATTTTTTGTGCAGTCTCTCAGTCTTTTCCACATTCACAGTCTTCAATGATTTTGAAACCAGGTGTTTGCAATCAATAAATTATGGCTTCTGCACTATTCAGCCAGTTTGACCCCTCTGTCATTCTTTGAGCTTAATCTATAGGGTCCAACTCTTTGATAACTTGAAGCCATATTGGCTTATACAGTTTAAGAGTGCAGAAAAAGGCTTCATTAGGAGTTTAGATTTTGCAACATAGGCAAATACATCACACCATAACAGTTGAGGTTAAGAAACAGTAATTGGCTAAAAATTCATAAAACTACACTTGTATCCCTGTCAAATTAGCATTACTTTGTTCAAAAACTATTATGAATTTCCTCTTAGGTGGCTATCAGTGCTGTATTATGTTCATGAAAAAATTAGGAAATTCACAAAATCAAAATCTGTGATTTATTTTAATTTTTATATGTAAAACGTTTTTGTTGAAGAAATTTCAAATCTGAAATGTTTTTTTATGTATGGGAGAATGACTACAAGTCTATTTTCCATATGTTTTTAACTTAATGGTACAGTTCTGCCCTCAAGGCAGGATGTACCATTCGGAGTGTGATAAAGTTGAACTTTGTACAATACTTGTTAAATTTTTTTAATACTCCAGATACTAGCTTCATTTAAAAAACTTTATAAAACATTGTTAAGTTTGATAATACAGCTAACATTTATTTTTTCAACATTACTTCAAACAGTATTATTGTAGGTATGTTTTTACAGTTTCATTTAAAAGTTGTTTTGTGTACAGACTTCTTTATGACTGTTGTTAAGGTTTTAACAATATTGTCTGACATTTGCTTCTTTTACAAAATTTTGTACCATACTGTTGTTAAACCTAGGATAGTGGTGCACAACTTTATTTAGGAGGAAACCAAATCTGATTTGGAGGAAAAGCCATGGGCCTAATCTTTGAGGCAAAATTTAATATTCATGTTTTAGGAATTTTTAGTTTTACTCATAAGTTAGGCCTATTAGCAAAATTATCCTGCAGAACTTCACTAAAGAGATAAATGACTTTCATTAAAATAAGTGGCCTGGACATTTTATTTATTTTTACTGAATAATTAGAAAGAACCAATAAAGAAAAGAAGCCCATTCCAACAGAATCAGTGGTGATTTCTTTAAACATTGGGGAGCATTTTAAACCATGATTTTAGCTGCAGCATAGTGGTTCATAGAATGGCTCTAAGTTTTTTTTGTTTTTTTCAAGTACAAACTTTTAGCTCATAGTTCTGTCATCTCTTGACCAATTTAAGATCTAATTACACTTTTCAACTCAGGAGGACAAACCCTTTCAATTATTGTATTTGACCACACCCAAGGCTCCTTAGATTAATTTACTCTAATCCTACCTGAAAGAAGTTCAATTTCAGGGTAGGCCGATAGAGATCCTGATGAGTAATAAAATTGAATCAAGTATACGCACACTCCATGCTTGGTATTGCTGGTGCATAAAAATATAGCTAATACAAAGAAAAAAAGGTCTCAGATTAATTTACTCTAATCCTGCCTAAAAGAATTTCAAGTTCCGCAGCTATTGAGGATTCCCTCTTGTTTGGAGAAACAAGACTCAATAATGTTATGTAGTTCATTAATGAATTATAGAACATTTATTTCTTTTTAGGTGAGCTGTTTTTTTGTTTTTTTTCATATGTAATATTTAAGTGCTTAAGGGCCAGATTAAAGTAGTTAGTGAACTGTATGTTGTACATCACTGACTTAGGACAGCATTGCCTAATATTTGCTTCTTTTACAAAACTCTGTACAAAACTGTTATGTTTTTGACTATATTGTATAACAGTTGCTTCTTTTAAAGAACATTGTACAATTTTATTTTTGAGCTTTTCACAATATTTCCTTACAACTTTTTCTGGTACAGAGCTTTGTGTGATACTGTTGTTAAGTTTTGAGAGAATTTCCAAACATTTGGTCACTTTACAAAATATGTTTTTTAAGTTTTCATGACAAAAGAACATATCATTCCTTACCCAGCACCACACCCTTAATTTGCTTGGAAACAAATAAACCTATTTAAATATACTTTTATTTCTCCAACAGAGCTCCAGACAGCATGCTTTGGACAGTTGTCCTTAGTCATTTATGTGCTCAAATGGAAAACTGTGATGTTAACCTTAGGCACTGGCATACTAAGTATGCTTCTACTCTTGATGTGTAAGTTGTGATTTTTCTTCTTTTGTTGTGCTACAATACAAAAGTGCATTTCAACTAGAAAACAAAAATGGATGTTGTGTCATTGCATTAATAAACTATGTAGGCAATGTAGGTTGAAAATTTATGAGACTGGCTCTTGTCTTGTATTAATGTCATTTTTATTCTGTTTTGTACAGTGGACAATGATTTATTACAAATTTTGAATCATAGATTACTCAAAAATCACAGCAAGTGCAACCCATAAGAATGCTCAACTCTCAAAGTTGTATCTCAAAATTACATAGTTATTGAGTTTTAGTATGTTTTTATAACCAGTTAGTTGCAGTCACTTGCCTCAAGTGAACCATAGCATTTGTGAGCATTGATTAATATTAGTCAGTAAGACCTCAGTTCTTTCAGTGGTGGTCATAGATCAAAAGTAGTTTGGTCTTGTGAAAAACTATATATGTAAATGTGTTTATATATATATACAAGATTTTAATGGGTTTCACAATTTATTATAACTAACTTTAACTATGTTTCTCGAAGAACTTTTAAAATTAAGTTGTAAATGCCACTGTTACTATTATATTCTCCGCTTTCTGCTAAGTACGTATTAGGAACTCTTATTTATCTTTTACAAATCTTCTAGTAATAGTATAAAGATGCCTTGAAAAATGCT
Source organism: Limulus polyphemus (assembly GCF_000517525.1). NCBI lineage: Eukaryota > Metazoa > Arthropoda > Merostomata > Xiphosura > Limulidae > Limulus > Limulus polyphemus. The sequence continues at coordinate 15,944 of NW_013670777.1, read as the reverse complement.
TATTTTATTATTGTATGTAAACAGTTATTAAACACTATTTAGCTATTAAAATAGGTTTGTCTTTAGAATGTAAACATACATATATGTATAAAACTAATCCAAAAATGTGTGGAATAAAACATCCTTAACAGTAAAAAAAAAAAAAGGAATAATTAAATATCTAATGCTTCTTAGCTGTGAGTTGATAAATGTTTGTATATAAAATAAGTATGAACTGTTGCTACGTTATCTGTCGTAAAACCTTTTGTAATATTTTGATAAGTGCTGTACAGCAATCATCTGTATCACTAATAACATAAACAGACATAGTCAGTACAGTTCTTTTGTTCCAGATATGCTCATATTTTGTTTGCACTCTCTTTTTAAAGAGAGAGGTGTAGTTATGTATTTGCTATGTAGAATTGTTTGGCACAAGAATGTGATTTATGCACAGCTCCCTTGTTTTAGTTGAGGCATATAGATATTTATGTAATCAAATAACACAGTTTTAAATCTCAAAATAAAGTCAGAATTAGTTAACACACACTATGTTTGATATAAATTAATGATTTTGTTACCTTATTAAAGATTTTTGGGGGTTAAGGTTTCAGGGAATAGGACACAGGAGAGTACTGCAGCATATGGTACCCTTCTTGTCTACTGACTGCCAGAAGAATCTACTCACATCTGTAATCAATCTTTTCCTCTGTTTGGAAGATTTCTCCAAGGAAGGTACAAATATCTCAGTAACTAAGAATTAATCTGAAATTAGTGTGTGATTTCATACTTTTAGAGAACTTGAATGTTATCTTACCTGACTGTTAACCTTGCTCTGGAGTCTAGATAACTTAAACATCGTCTTAGCTCTAAATCATTTAAACTTTATGTTAGTTCCATATGACTTGAATATTAGCTTAGCTCCAGTTGACCTGACTCTTAACCTCTCTCAAGATAACTTAACCAACATTTTAGTTCTAATTGATTTGAACATTAGCTTAACTACGGATGATCTGAATGTTAACCTTACTCTAGATAATGTTATTTTAGTTTATAAATAATTTTAATGTTAGCTGAATAACCTGACTGTTAACCTTCTCTAAATAACTTAAACATCATCTTAGCTCTAGGTGGCTTGAACACGAGTTTGTTCTAGTATCGAGATGCTTCAAGCATTAATCTTGCTCTAACTGACGTGAATGTTATCCTTTATCTAAATGACTCTTTCTAGACTATTTGAATGTTAATTTAGATCTAGATAACTTTAAAGGTCAGTTTATATATAGATTATTTGACTAATAGAGTGTTGAATATTTACAAAGCTGTAAATGATATAAGCTTCAGCTAACTTTGGATAACATGAACCATCACCTGGCTGGAGATGGTTGAACTTTAACCTGGCTGTAAAGAACTTGAATTTTAGCCCTCGGTTACTATAGATTAAATACCTTAACATTTATTTTGCAGGAGAAGATAGTTTCAGCTGCCTTTCTCTGATAACCACCTGTTGTCAACAAGATGAAGTTGTTCATGATCTGTCTGTAAAAGATGAATTGGGAGCTCTTTTGAATTTTCTCCATGGTCTAAAATCAACACAGTCAATGCTGTTTGTGTGTTGCAGGTAAGTGGATTAGAATCATTGTTTTTTCTTTCTTATTCCAACAAACAGTGATAGATCTTTATGTTTGATAACCCAACACTTAACCTTGCTTTAGTTGACATGAATGTTACTCAAGATGCATGATGGAGGGCATGGGTCAGCCATGTGATAGAGCTTAGGATTTCAGAGTGTTGTTATTACCAACTTACCTTGCATTTGTAATATTTTGTTCTGATGTGTTTATCATAATACTTGGTGACAGAAACTTATCATACCATATAAAAATGTTTTTATTTAATATACCATGACAAACATTTTGTTTTGAAACAGTGACCTACTTAAACAAAAGAAAGAGAATGTACTCTTCAGCTGCCAAGTTAGCCATTTCTTCCAGGTGATAGTTCAACAGTTTCCAACACTACTAACCTCTATCAACTGGGATTTTTTGCTTTGTTTACTTGCTGATTGGATGCAGGCAAGTTATTTTCAAATTCTTCAATCTTGATACTTTGTATTGCCAGTGAAAAATACTGTACAAATTAAATCAAAAATCTAAAATATTGTTTATTTGGTACAAATAGATATTTTGTGAAAAAAGGGACCAAGCAATAGGAAAGGAAGTTTGTAATAAAAATATATAACAAGTAATATTGTTGTGGTAGAGTTTTATTTACTACAGTGCTTAGCATCAGCATCTGTAAGATTTATAATAACAAGATACTCTAACTACTGTTATTATATATAGTTTCTGTTCTTGAAGCCATAAAAAGTGAAATATAGATGAAAGAAGGGAAAATGAACAAAACTGTGTGAAAACTTCTCAACATATAAGGTAATACATTTCTTAACACCACCTTGTATTTTTTGGTGTATTCATGTTTTAGTATTTACTTTTGTTAAAACACTGCAGAGTTGTAGCCATAGTGGAGATACCACAACAGACATCCCTTTACTTGCACTGATGAGAAGATCTTCCTTGCTTCTAGAAACTGTGTCATCACTTGTTGGAAGCTTGAAGACACACCCTCAAAAGGAGCTATTTCCACCTGATCTTTCAGATGAATGGCAGAACGTTTTTATGGAAACTTTGTATAACACTGTATTACAACTTTTTTTTAACATAGCAGGTAACTATTCTACTTTATATGTATTACCAAGTTCATTTGTTGTCAGTTTCAAAATATTAGTGTGGAAAGTCATGCATTGAAAACTAAATGCAGGAACCTATTGTGATTTTCTGTTATTATACTAATGTGACATTTTTAAACTTTTTAATAGGGATACATTTATAACACTTCATGTTTGTAAAAAAACAACAACTAATTTTGAAACTGTTTATATTATTATGGTATTACTATAATTCTTGAAGGAAAATTTCACTGGAAAGCTTTCTTCCAAGATATGTTGAAGATGCATTTCATGCTAATTGTTTTTACAAAACTTTAACATGCTTTGCATAGGAACCAGTAACTGTGAAACACATCACAAAATTATGTGTACATCATTTCTTTATCAATGAGAAAAAAAAAGTTTCAACGTCAAAATTTCATTTTGCAGCACCAAAAGTGGTGGTGTAAGGTGACCATGTAATTCTGGATGAGATATTTAAAAATTGTGTGGTTCATGATCAATAATGTTCTACTGAATTGCTTTTAAAGAGCTAGAGATATGTGAGAAAACATGTCCAAGCATAGGAATGACTTACTCGTTTACTGGTTACTGTCTTGTATTTTTTTGCTTGTTAGATCAGAATCACAGAATTCTTTATTATATTGTTGAAAAAAAAAATGCCTACGCGTTTGTGATTCTTAGTAGTTAAGGTTATGCTTGCACTAAACTTCTGAGGTTGTTTGAGTTAATTTGATTATTGCTCTAGTAACTCCAGTAAATAATATCACTGCATGCTTAAACGCTAGGTCAACAGTTTTGTTTGACCATCCATCAAGTAGGTTTCTATCACTGGGAAACCTTCAGACATTCAGTAAGGTTACTTGATTGTTAATACTATCCAGAAGCAACATCACTGGTTAATCTCTAGGTCTAATTATATTGATTGTGTGATGTAATTGTTTGGGTTTTGTGTTTCTTTGGATAGACATAACATAAATGACATGTTTTGTAAGAGGATTGAATTGTAACTAGCTTGATTACTGGTTATATGGATGATTTAGAAATGCATTGTTAGTTATATTGAAATTTGCCTCAATTGTCATATGAATATATACTTGTAAATCATGTAAATTGGATTTTCGTAATCAGCAATTGTAACATTCTCTGCTGAAATTAACCCTTTCCAGACTGGTGCGCACCTTTTAAGTGTTGAGTGCACAGCTGCATATCAAATTTCAAAATTTACATAAAAGTAACTGTATTTCAACAATCTTTTACTCAAAGATATTTTAGAATTGATATTTTTTTATTTTGTAATTGATGTAATTTACATAGAAAATGAAAACGATTTTCAAACTTATATTTATGTGCAGCTTTGAGGATTCTTGCCTGTTCCAAAGCATAGGTTTATATTTGTTAAGCAACTATCACCTCTTGAGAATATAATAACCAAAGTTGTTTATCACAAGATTTTTCTTCTCTTTCTCTGTATTTTATTAGTACACCTTGATTCCCACCCTTTCATGACCTCACAATAGGTTATTGAACAACTACTAATGAAACTCAAATTTCAAAATAGTTACAGACAAAGTTTAAATATTATTGGATTGAGCAAATTATAAACTATTCATATCAGAGAATAAAGTGTGACAAATAATTTATGGTTTTGTGGGAAAGTGACAAGGCCTAGCTTTGATAAGGAAGAACAGTGGAATGTCGTGGAACATTTAAAACACTTGGGAACAAACCACAGATCATGGATTTTTTATTCTTCCATTAGATGCTCTTTTCAGTCCTGAAAACATTTTTTTAATTATATATATTTGAAAGCTTCAGAAATATTTCACTATGACAAGACATCAGGTGAGCTTCATTAGGTTTAGGGTATAAGGTGAGTAATGGCAAAACACTCCAGTGACTGAAATCCTTATTTATTGAATATTAATGTTATGTTTATCATATTAAAACAATGTACTTAAATAAAAGAACTTAGAATTTATTGTAACAAAAGTATGTTTGTTAAATTGATTTCAACCTAGTCAACCTCTTGCCATTTTGAGAGTTCAGGTTCTATTTCACAATATATCTTTATGAGTTTCTACTGTTCATTTTATGATCTATATCCAGAAGTGATGACTACTGTAATCATCAAAATAAATGTTTTGATGAGTATCATTCAAGTTGAAACTGAATGGATATATGAAATGAAACTTTCTGATAAAACAAAATTTAGCTTCTTAAACAAAAGTGACACCCTCCTGGACTGGAAAGGATTAATGTTAGAAAACACTGAATTATATAAAAAGTAGCCTATTTGATGTTCAACAGTTAATATTGGTTTTATTGCAAGAAATATGCAAATAATCATCAGTAACAAGTTTTTTTATCTACTTTAAAGGAAAGGTACACAAAAAAGATGTTGTAACAATAGCAGAAGAAGGAGTTTTAGAATCTCTGGGTTCCTGCTTAGAAGGTATACCTGTTACATACCTTCTGAACATCACGCTACCTCCAATACCTACTACAGCAGAAAAATTCCAGTATAGATCACCAGAGTTACCATCATCAGTCACATCTGTGCTACAACACCTGTGTCCACTGCTGACCTCTGGTGTCTTATCTATACAACTTGGAGCTCATCAGTTGCTGACAAAGTAAATATTATTTAAAGCGTAGCATTATAATTTCAAAATGGGGAGGTGTTCATGAATACCATTAGCTATGTGTAATAACAGGAGTAAAGGACAGTGAAGTTATAAGCCTTAAAGTTGTTTCGTTCCACTTTCATTTTAATCATTCTAGCAGAAGAAGAGAGTTAAATTTGGTAAAATAAAAGTATGATATAAGTTGTGCATTTAGCCATATATTTTGAAAGAATATCTTAGATTTCATACCATGTATGCAATATTATAGTTCACCTGTTTCAGTAATTTATATTTATCTTTATTAGAAACTTCACTGTTTGAAAATTAATGGTTATTTTTTTGTCTTTTTTTCTAGGTTATTAAAACTTTCACAGGATTGCATTGTGCCATTGTTCATACCCTTATGATTTTTTTAAATTGAGTATAATTAGTAGTTATAGTAACTGAATAAAATCACCATTTCTTTGTACAATCTAATGATGTAAGTTATTTGATCCCTTTTTAGAAATACTTAGTATGTTAGTTTGAAATTGCATTAACTTTCAGACTAGTGTCATTCAATAAGAATACAAAGTAGGATGTATTGTACATATAACAGATTCTTAGGCTTAGGACATGTCGCATATAAACCTGTTTTTCTAAAGTTGATTAAATTCATACTTGTAAACTAATTGACAGAAAGCTTACAAACATAATTGATATTATATTATTGCAGTTGTTATATTGATAAATGTGAAATTATACTCCAGTTCCTATTAAATTTTAGTGTTAATTTTTGCATTATAAAATACTGAAAATGTTTTATTTCCCTTAGTTAATCAGAAACAGTTTTTTGATGGACAAAATTATTATTTGACAGTAATTTAAGAGATAAAATTGTAAAGCACTGGACTGAGCAAATTGTAGAAAAATAGGTAAAATTTACATAAACAGTTAATAATAAATATTCTTAATTATGAGTAATGATAAACTACGAAAAGTTTCTTTGGTCACTTTGACTTAGGTCATTAGTTGGATACTCGTGAAGTTAGTGGTGTTTTTGGCCCAAAAGTAGTGGACTTATATATATATATATATATAAATACATTAAAGTGAGCAGTGTAAAGTGACTAGATCCTTTGTACAAAGCAGACTATTAAAAAGACACAAAAAAATAAATTTTTGGATGAAACTTGTTTAACTTTATAGTATTGACATGAAGATGTTAAATATTGCATAGCCACAACTTGTTCTAAATCTTTGTCACAGCTGCTTAGCCACACTCCTGCTACTTTTTTGTGTTAAAAATTAGTTACCTTTTCACCAAAAGATCCTTATTTCTTTACCAATGAAATAGTATAAAGGTGGTAGTGAACAGTGAGACTGAAACATCAATTTGATAGTAGTACTTCCATTAACACAGTATTGTTGGTTTTTTTCAGGTTAGTTCCAGAACTACCCAAGATGTTTTTGAACCAGGAGAAGATGCAGGATGAGGAAGAAATTATTAAGTTAGTAGAGTTTACTAAAAAAATTTTGCAAGATAGTTTCTTTACACTAATATTTTTTGTTTTATTTTACTGTATATCTGAAAGCTATTATAGTATTTTGTGAAAACAGTAAGAAAATGATGTCATTAGTTTAGGTTGGTGATGATTACGTAGCTTGTAGTTTTTTTAACTCATTACTGCGTTTCCGTACTTTAACTTTTAATACAGTATGTGTATGTTCACAAAATTTGGCAGACTTTCAGTAAACATTACAAGACTTTTGTACATTAAAAAATTAGACTTTTAATTAAGTATTTTGTAATAAAGATTTGTCTGTGAATATATCAAATAGTTTTGTTTACTAATTTGAGTGCAATGTGATTTTCATGTTAAGATTAAAAATATTTTTATAAATCTGAAAATTTTCAAATTTCATTTGTGTAATCTCTAAAACCTCTTAAATAATTAGAAAATGTTATTTTTCAGCAAAAATTTATATTTCATCTGTTATTTTCTCTACTCTAACTCAATTTGACTGACCTCATAATCACCCCAAAAGAAAACTTGAAATAAATCTAAATTAACCTTTCTTCTTTCTGGAATGACTTCAAATTGTAACATGAAACTACATTTGTTCATTCTTTGATAGGTTGTTTAGGCATAGTATTCATGATGAAACTTAGTTGAATGAATGGCAGCTGCCTGTTGTAGAAACACAAGTGTAGTGTACAATGTTTCAAAAGTCTTCTGCATGAAGATGAAAGAGGAAACCTTTCAGACATCATCCTCTACACTTGTGTTTCTACAACAGGCAGTTGCCATCCATTCAAGTTAGTTTCATACATTTGTTTATCCTAAATAGCTTTAAATTCATAACAGTATACATCTGTTTATATTTAAGTTTAATTGCCCTTTGAACCATGTCTAAATTAATATTCCCATCATAAAATTTGTAAATCAGTTGACGAACGTGGAGCTCATGTTACCCTATTGAATTGCACGAGCTACCCATGAGCATACCTAGTGAACAATTTTTACTATTATTATTCTTTATTTCACCTTATCTAACCTAAAAAGTTTCTAATTTTTACATTTAATTACTTTGAAAATAACAAATAAAGAATACACATAAAAAACAAGAAATGAAGTACTTGACTGGGTCTTCTTCCTTTCTTTTTCTTTTTTTTGCTGTTGATTGTCAGTGAAGATTAATCCTACTTTTTTATGCTAATGGTACTACTACATTAAATAATTTTTTATTTAATTAAATAATGCAACTAAGAACACAGAATAATAACATGCAAAAAGTGGACAATGTACCATAACTATCATGATTTTTCTGGCTTTCTAACAATGTGACAGGAGCAGTTAAACACTCAGCTAAGCTCACTGATGTGTTTGCCATGGGAATAAAGTTTATATTGGAAATGAAATAGACAATTCTCTGTACAGAAACTAACATGATATGATATGTCATTTGATAGATTAAAACCTTGAATTTCTTTTGGTTATAAATAATAGTGTATTAAACATAAAAGAGAACTATTGGCAATTTCTGACAGAGAGGGTGTGTGGCAAGTGAGGTCTGATTTTTTATTTTATGGCTCTTTAACCAATTAAGATTGAAGGCTATGAAAATTATGCTTTGCCTGAGTGATTACAATATTATAATGAGTAATCTACATTAAATTTCATATATCTTGGAGTGATGGTAAATAAATTAGAAAAGAAGGTGATATCTAGAGAGCAAATATTACATTTCTCACGCAAGGGAAAAATTGAGGATTTTTTAATATTGCTTTATAAAATTAAAACTTAAAACTTATATAATGTTAAAATTTGGATTATTAGCTATGCTTTATGCTAAGTTTACATACATACCATGATAAGAAAGCTGTTTAATTAAATACCGAGTGTAATTCACTAAACCCTCCTGATACACTTACAAAATGATGCCTGTTCTGGAAGAGTTAATCAATTTTCAGTACCAAACTATTCTAAAAAAGTATAAACATTGTTATTATGTCTGTCAGTATAAAGAAATAAAAAGATTTATTTTAACTATTGTCATAATTTTGGTATTTCCCAAAGGTTTTGATTGCATTTATAACAAGTTACCTTTTTTTTGTTCCCTTAATTTTTTTACATAGTAGCTTGACATGCTTCATGTGAGATTTGGAGAAATTTATTGTTATTCTGATAAACTGTTATATCTTTGTTTCATCACCCTTGCACCTTTTTTTTCTTCTTGTGTTGCATTCCTTTATTGAGAAACATCAAACTTGTTTTGCATTCTCAGCTTTTGTCTCCCTGTTATACATTTTTGATAACTAAAGTTCTGCAATATCTAAAAGTCAGTGTTGGAAATGGTACTGTTACCTGGATTTATTTACGTACTAATTACCTTTTTCATCTTCCTAGTTATCAGTCACATCTTACTTGAAATCTTCATGTTTGGCTCTTCAACTAATCAAAATTTCTTCTTTACATCCTATCTTCAACTCAAGATTGGTTTCTGTCTGTACTTTTTGTATGATTGACTTTTACAAAAGGCAGTGTCGAATAAGTGAAGTTAGTTCTTTCTTCATATTCAAGTCACAGAAATGATGTTCAGTTAATGATCAAATTTATTTCTTCATATCCTTTTTACCAAATTTTTTTTCTTCTATCGTACCATTTCTAATGAAAGTTTTTGATACAAAGCTTTCAACTTCTACCTTTATCCTACTGACAATTGTAGCTTTTAGTATCAAAATAGATCATTTTCTCCCTCTGGGTTTCTGTATATCCACCTTTTTGATCTTTCACTAGGATGCTTTTGATTGGTGTTACTCAGTTTTTAAGAGATTGTTTTTTGTCACCAGATTCTGATTTGAATACTTTTTACAATGTTCTCTGCTTTATCGCTGTTATTCACATCAAATATTACTTGGTTAAGAACTATATCAGTAAGTTATCTTTCTCTTTCAGACTTTTTAAACTGTAATAAAATACGTCCCAGATACATTTATAACTATTTTGCTTGCAAAGTACAGCTTCCCACATTCTAACATGTAACTCAGCATTTTGTAGTGTCTGGATCAGAATTTTTCCTACAATACTTATTATTAAAGAACTTTCAGCTTTAGAAATGTCTAGTGCTGTTTTAGTGTGTCATCTCTCCATCCACATATCAATAATATTATAGCAGTGCAGAAGGATTTTAAGTGTTATTTTTGTCACTTACATTCCTTCCTCCTCCTCCCCTCCCCCAAAGAAAAGACACAACTTATCAGTTTCTTTTCGACCTCTTTTTATTTAAATTCTGTTGCTCTCAAGAAAATATTTTAATATTATCTTTTCTCCTTGTTTTACCAGTGTATTTTATCTTGTATTTATTTGGCTTAGCAGTAAGTCTGTGTACTTCTGATGTTAAAAATCATGTTTCATGGTGGGCACAGCCAGATAGCCCATTGTGTAGCTTTATGCTTAACAACAAAGAAACAAAATTATTCAAGTAGAGTATGCCTGTTACAGGAGCTATAGAACAGTTATTCTTTCAGTTTAAACCTATACTAACATTTATTTTTTTTATAGAAAACCTGTACCTTTGTTTAAACTTGTTAAAAAAAAGATACTCTTGTACCCAACAGAACACTTCACATTGTTTCGGGAAACAAAATAATCTTATTTTCTGCAATGAGAAAAAGGTTTCTGGAGAGTTTATAGGATTAAATTTCAGGATAGTGTGAATGTTTCAGTTTGTATATAAGTGCCATTGTTTAATAACACAAAATGAATTAGGTTCATCAAGATAAAGAGATGTAACCAATACTGCAAGAATTACTGTTATTTTATAAATTACGTATTTGAACAGGGCAAAAAGAGATGTTATAGTGCAATTGATATAATATTTTGAAAGATCACACGACCATTCTATGTTGCTGCTGAAAATTATTTCTATGGATGTACTTCATAAATCTGGATATCCTATAATTGTTATGTTATGACTTAAAATTATAATCGGCTTAAACCATTTTTGTCAGGCCCCCACCAGCAGCTCTGTCAGCAGTTCTGGATGATACTAGTCAAGTGGTGGAAATATTACTCTCTGACTTTAGAGTTGGGGATTGCTGTATTGTACAACCCTACACAGACTCTTACACCTACTGTATGGCCTACTTCCTCATTTGGATGGAGGTGATGGACTTTTTCAGTGCCACCCCTTCAGAGGTAGATTTCGTATTTCTGTTTTGTAGTTTTATAGCAGGCTAGCAATATAAATAAGATATCTCCCAGTTTTCTGATCATTTGTAAATTTGTTGGCAACTGTCTACTGACCGTATAAAAGTTTACAAACGAGTATTAATCACAGTAGTTAGTTTATTATGTGAATAGTGTTTATCACATAATTTCTTGCCAATGTGTTTATCTGTGAAATAAGTAGAGTAGTCGACATTTTTAGTTAAAATGTTGACTGTGTTACATATTAAGTAGAAACTTCATCCTGTGTACTGACTTTGTAATTAGTGTGCAACAAGTAGGGTAGTTTGTAGTCAATTTGTGTTGAGTTGTGATGCAATTGTAATTATATTTATTATCTTTAGATAATAATCATGTTATTATTTAAAACCCTATGGTTGAGTAAAGAATAACATCTCGATATATTGAATTGTGATATTAGTATGAAAATGTAATCTTGATGATTGATTTTACAGTAAATGGTCATTAAAGAAAACACTGAATTGTTTATTAGTAAGAGAATTAGTTATGAAAATTAAATTACTAATTGATTGAAAGTGGTCATGGGGTTCAACATTGCAGAATTGTAAAATAACTTGTTTCAGAAATACTAGAATGTACTTTACTCTTAACTTCATAATTACTGATCATTAAACTAGCTAGTAAGTACGACTGGGAAGAAAAATTCAACTCTTCCTGCTTAAATCTCGGGAATTTAAAGTAAGATTTGATATAAAAGACAAATTGTAATAAACTTTATTTAAGTTAAAGAAATATGTCATGTTTTAAATATATATATGTATATGTGTGTGTATGTATGTACGAATGTGTTTGTGTACATGTATGATACATCATTTCAACCAAAATAAAATTGTAAATTTAGAATTTCAATTTAACTGTTACAACCTAAAGGTAAGCTAGCTTGGCTGTTTTTATTTTCAGGATCATGTAAATGTTCCAAAAATGTTTCTATTCATAGTTAAATGTTGAATTAAAGTGAAGCAAGTACAAAAAATGTGTCTTTAATAAAAAAAACTGTACATAATTTTGCATGGCTCAATTGTTTTTGCTTTTTTTATATTTTATCATCAACATCATGGTCTTTGTATACTTTTAGAATCGTTCAGAATATGCCAGTTACTTGAAGAATTCCAACCATCTTTCCAGTCTTCTTAGTTACCTCTTTCGCCTTATGCCTTCTAACCCTACTCTTCCACACACTGGTGAGAAACAAGTCAGTCCCAGTAAAAACCAGGTTCCAACTCTTTTCTCCGAACCAGTCGACTTATCTGTAACAAGTGAGTTGTTATTATTGTTTTTAACTTCTGCTTGATCTTCACATGCTGTTTTTAATTTACATGTAGTATTAGATATTATACAGTAAAAAAAAAGTATGGAGGTAGATGCAAAATATATAAATTCTTATTTTTAATAAATGTACCTTGTACAACTTATCTTACAGTTGTAACTCAACTATTTGTCTTAGAGGCACACCCTGTTCACATCAGTTTTAAGAGTAAAAAACAACATTTGTTTTGACACAATGAAGGGTAAAATATTTATAATTACGTACAGCCAACTAATTTAAGTAACACACTTACCATCATAAGGGCTAATATCTACAGTGTTAGCTTAGAATATATTCAGCTACAAACCATTAATGGGTGAATTCCTTTTCAAAACCTTTGATTGTTGCAAGAAACGTTGGTTTTTGTGTTTTTTTACTCTTAATATAGTAGCACAATGTGCCTGAAAAGAATTTAACCTGTATGTACGTCAAGTATAAGACATGAATTGTATCTTGCAGGCACACCTAGTTCACATCAGCTTCAACACCTTGCATGTCAGGTGTATTTAAATTCTTTGAAGAAACTACCTGCTCTGGTCCGCCAGTGGTGGACTGAACAAGACAAGAGAACTACGGACATTGTTAACAGGTAGCATAGGCAACACTTCTGGTTTGATTTTTAATATAAACTTCATATATTGTGTCACTTAAAGAGTTACAGTTATAATAATTTTATTAAAATAACACCAGCTTTTTTTTTTCTTCAATTAAAATACGACTTTAATTGTATACTTGATATGTTTGGTTTATATCTTTAGGTTCACATCAAAGTATGTCAGTAGCCTTATCTATACAGAGGAGATCCAAGCTGTACATCGTGGAGATCAGAGATTCAAGAATTTAAAGGTGAGTTATAGTGTAGTCTTTTTTTAAGCAAAATTTTGTGAACTGCATTAAAAGTTTAGTTATAAAAGCTATGTTTTTCTACTTTTAAAGTGAAGAAGTTCAGAAGGTTTCATGTACTACATTTTTCTGTACTGTTGGACAAGGTATAACATCCATTTACTTCTAGGTTAAAGCTCGGCCAGCTGCACGGGAAGTAATGGCTACCTACACCATAGATGAAGTGACAATAGAACTGGTCATTCAGCTGTCGGCCAATCATCCACTGGGTGGTGTTACAGTAGATGGTGGAAGAAGAGTTGGGGTTTCTAACACCCAGTGGAGAAACTGGCTGTTACAATTAACCACCTTTCTGACACACCAAGTAAGTGAATGTGTTTGTAAGTTATATCACTTCAAACGTCGATTGCATAGAAACTATTTCTTATACCAGACTGTCAACAAAAAACATTGAGATACATTTCAGCATTTTAATCTCTGTTAATGAATGAACCAGTTAGGATCAACAAGGTAGACCTACTTTCAGGATATGTACACAGGTTCAGTACGCTATATGAAAATAATTTCACCACATGATTACAACAATTCAGGCTCTATTTAATGACAAACAACTGTGCTGCAGCAAAGTTTCCCTCACAAAATGCTGTCGTATCTACAATTCCCTGGATGGTTTCCACAATCCATTTAGCATGTGAGGATGGCAGTTTCACAGTGCTTGTTTCAACAGTATGATTGCAAAGAAATGCTACATCTGGTGGCTTGACCTATATTTATATCTTTCATATGGAATAAAATGAATACTTATTTTGTTTTCCAGTTGATAAATTTTGG
>NW_013670777.1:0-1068 GCF_000517525.1 Limulus polyphemus | reverse complement strand
GTGTTTCAGGCCTGGTGATTCGGGTGCTCGACTAGTAATCTGTGGGTCGCGGGTTCAAATCATTTTCACTGAACATGCTCACCCTCTCAGCTGTGGGGCGTTATAAACTGACGGTCAATCTCACTATTCATCAATAAAAAGTTGGCGATAGTGTGGTGATGATTAGCTGCCTTCCTTCTAGTCTTACAGTGCTAAATTAGGGACGATTGGTACAGATAACCCTCGAGTAGCTTTGCGTGGAATTCAAACCAAACTATCTAAAATTAACTTCAAAACTACCAGAAGTTCAAAATGTATTTAGAAAATACCGACAAACTGTCCATTTAATTAGATTAACAGATGAAACAATAAACAGCTTCAATAAAAACTACTGCAAGGGCGGAAGTTTTCTCGAGAAAGCATTCGGCACAACGGTCTTAGATATAAATTGTCTAAAATGGGACTTCCATGAGAAATAATTGGTTGGTTATCAAACTTGCTGGAGGATCAGAGTAAATGTAGAAGACACTTTCTCAGTTATCTTCACCTCCGAGGTTCATCATGTATTTAAACGAAATGTCTCTAAAATAGTCGAATTTCACACACTTCTCACAATTCGTAGACAATGGCCATTTGGAAGAGTGCCCAAGAGCATATAACAGCATCATACATTATACAACCGCGATTAAATGTAATAGAACAATTTTGTAACATATGGAGGATGAAAAGAAACAATCATAAAACAAGTACCTAAAATCATCTTAGAAGGAAAACAAATTAAATGTGAAAAATCTTATGTTGCAATAAAATAACAAAGTAAAAATCTACTGCTGGGGGTGGGGAATAAGAGGTTAAAGGTATACCTTACCCTCCAAGGTCCAACAAAATTTGAATCTAAAACTCAGATACAGCTCAACATTTGGCTGGTTCACATCATAACAATTGTTTTTCCTGAAACTGATGATATATATAGAGTATAGACCACTTTTATGTCTGTCATATACCAACTGGCCTGATTAGCCATGGTATTGTTGGAAAGGTCTCGTCGGCGCTGGATAGGACAGATATAGTGTTGTTGGTATATTATAA
>NW_013670776.1:78892-80265 GCF_000517525.1 Limulus polyphemus | reverse complement strand
ATAAACTAAACAATCCACAGAGGTACTGCATAAATATACTATAAACTAAACAATCCACAGAGGTACTGCATAAATATACTATAAACTAAACAATCCACAGAGGTACTGCATAAATATAATATAAACTAAACAATCCACAGAGGTACTACATAAATATACTATAAACTAAACAATCCACAGACGTACTGCATAAATGTAATATAAACTAAACAATCCACAGAGGTACTGCATAAATATACTATAAACTAAACAATCCACAGAGGTACTGCATAAATATAATAAACTAAACAATCCACAGAGGTACTGCATAAATATACTATACACTAAACAATCCACAGAGGTACTGCATAAATATACTATAAACTAAACAATCCACAGAGGTACTGCATAAATATAATAAACTAAACAATTCACAAAGGTACTACATAAATATACTATAAACTAAACAATCCACAGAGGTACTGCATAAATATAATAAACTAAACAATTCACAGAGGTACTACATAAATATAATATAAACTAAACAATTCACAGAGGTATTACATAAATATAATATCCTATAAACTAAATAATCCACAGAGGTACTACGTAAATATACTATAAACTAAACAATCCACAGAGGTACTACATAAATATAATATAAACTAAACAATCCACAGAGGTACTATATAAATATAATATAGTCTAAACAATTTACAGAAGTAGTGAATAAATATAATATAAACTAAACAATCCTCGGAGATACTACATAAATATAATATAAACTAAACAATCCACATATGTATCGCATAAATATAATATAAACTAAACAATTCTCAGAGGTACTACATAAATATACTATAAATTAAACAATCCAGAGAGGTACTGCATAAATATAATATACTATAAACTAAATAATCCACATAGGTACTACGTAAATATACTATAAACTAAACAATCCACAGAGGTACTGAATAAATATACTATAAACTAAACAATCCACAGAGGTACTACATAAATATACTATAAACTAAACAATCCTCAGAGGTACTATATAAATATAATATAATCTAAACAATTTACAGAGGTACTGCATAAATATAATATAAACTAAACAATCCACAGAGGTACTGCATAAATATACTATACACTAAACAATCCACAGAGGTACTGCATAAATATACTATAAACTAAACAATCCACAGAGGTACTGCATAAATATAATAAACTAAACAATTCACAAAGATACTACATAAATATTATATAAACTAAACAATCCACAGAGGTACTGCATAAATATAATATAAACTAAACAATCCTCAGAGGTACTACTTAAATATTATATAAACTAAACAATCCTCAGAGGTACTACATAAATACAATATAAACTAAAC
>NW_013670776.1:73714-78279 GCF_000517525.1 Limulus polyphemus | reverse complement strand
TTTATTTCTTAGTAAGCAGTGTAAACAGAAAGTTTTGAGTTTGCTCCACTTGATTTTGAACTAGGACTATGATATTTAGAGCCTTATATTCTCAGTGTATTAGACAAGATATATATATATATATATATAATGGCTATGTACGTACTTTTATTTCTTAGTAAGCAGTGTAAACAGAAAGTTTTGAGTTTGCTTCACTTGATTTTGAACTAGGACTATGATATTCAGAGCCTTATTTTCTCAGTGTATTAGACAAGATATATATATATATATGTATATAATGGCTATGTACGTACTTATATTTCTTAGTAAGCAGTGTAAACAGAAAGTTTTGAGTTTACTTCACTTGATTTTGAACTAGGACTATGATATTCAGAGCCTTATTTTCTCAGTGTATTATACAAGATTATTACAATAAGCGAAACATTCAGCATAATGCACATGAACAACATTTTACGATAAGAAATATTTATAAATAAAGATATATTAATATAGAATATTCTCTAAATAAAAGAAATAAAGAAGTTCTTTTCTGTGATAATGTTTGTCCCATTCACTCAATAGCAGTGATATAAACATTTACAATCGTTTTAAACTTTCAAAGGACTAGTTAGGTTTCAATATAACTTATAAAACCATAATAACACTTACATTGGTAATACTTAGCATAACTAGAATAAAACAAAAAAAAATCTATTTGCTGACTTAATGGTTGATACAGAATAAACTATAGTTGAAAATCTTATCCAATTACGATGCTTAAAAAATGAAGAAACGAAACTGTATTAGTGTTAGTCTTTCAATAGAAATAAGCACTGTGTAAAATAAGTCTAATATGTTATCTATACCTTTTTGTTATGGTAAATATCTTGGCCGTTGCAACTGGTGACATTTCTATGTACTAATTCTTTATTTTGTGACTTTGATTTGCACAGTATGGCAACCTCAAGAATGTTACCTTGTTATCACATTTCCTGATTTGATATAAGTATAAAATAACCATAAACATAATAGTATTAAAAACATTTAGAACCATAACTATACTTGCCTTTAGAAGGAAACACATTACAATATAATTCTGATAAGGCCTCTCTTTTTCTTTCGCTGTAGCTTAGCCGGTTTAACCTACCGTATAGTTAACTTTCAAATTGTCCTTTCCAACCAGTAAATAACACAAATTCCTTTGTTTTTCAAAAGAAAATATTCCTGCGCTCATCTTTTGCTACAATACAGATTGCTTTCCTTTCTAAGCGATCGAGTTCAGGCGACTATATTTCATTAGAATTATGAAGCCAGGTCTTCAGCCTTTTAAAATCACTGAACCTCCTTTCAGCTTTAATGGAGGAGACAGGAGCAACTAACAGTAACTTCACAAGGGTCTCAACCTGATAAAAAAATGTCACAGGTCTCAGGTAGCATGTCTCCCATGACTTTTGCAATTTCAGTGCCAAAATTGTAGATGTATTATGAGATGAATATGGCTAACTGTACATATAATGGCTTCTTGGTCAACTTTAGGTATTGGTCCACAATATTATCAGTCTTGCCAGTGAGGAAAACTTTCATCAAGGGTCTGAAAGCCTCTCTGGTCGAAAACCTCTCTGAATTGCACATCTACAGTGTCTGTCAGCTATGTAGTACTCCCGGGGATATGCTGGTGCATGTTAAACAGCCTCACCAGTAAAACACTTGGCTAGTTTTGCCAAGTGTGGCATTTGGATTGGCTGAATATTGAAGGAGTTTATTAATCCTGTTGCTTTATCATATGCCTGTTGTCACATATGGTCCATTTTTTATAAGGACACAACTGTCACTAAGGTCCCTAACGACAAGAAAATTTGATTATCATTCTGCTAGAAAATGGCGGATTAGCTCTGATCACTGCTTTAGATGTCACATTATCTTGTCAAAACGTTGTTGGTCGAGAATACACGCATTGACTATGATAAATGTCATGATATTAGGATGTGGCTGTACAAGTCTTCAAAAGGTATCTTTATATTAGTCTTGTTGTTGCTGTATTTATACAAACGAGGTAACACTTAGACGTCTGTTAGTTGCTAACTTAAGTTATCACTGATACAATATTCGTCTGTTTTAGCTTTACTTTTCTGTATGAACCAAAGTACAAGACACGATGATAAACCGGCTTCATACTACGAAGATGATCCATTATGTGAGTGTATGTGTTAATATCCATCACCCAGAGCTGGTTCACTTGATTATTGTAATTTTGGTAAGACAGCTAGAAAATGGCCGACGATGTACAGAGGCTATTTCGTTTTAGAATTTGTGCTTGAGAAGAGGGATAAAAATTAATACCTTGAAGTAGGTGACATTTTCAGTTATATATAAACTTTAGGGTTTACATTTAAGGAATGAAGTTAAATTAGTGAATTACTACCTTACACAAAGCAGGTATTTAATTAGCATCTAATGAAGCCATTAAAAACACAATAACGAACATTATCTAACATTGTATTTTATGCAATATTTGCTTCCATAACGAGTACCCTCAATTAGTTTCTTGAACTCAACTCTAAAGTCTAACAGCGTCATGTTTGTGGTATTTAAAACAGGTTTTAAGAACTTATATAAGAGAATACAGTAGAAACTGAAGTCTAACACCAGTAATGTTCATCTTGTTTTAGGGTCTATATAAGAACTGTATATGTGAAGTGCAAGTACAATATCGTACCGAATACAGGGATATATAATCTTATGGATACAGTAGTTGCTTGCGTTACACATTACTTTTACATGAAGGAAGCAAGTGTTTGCCTCGTGGAAACAAGTGTTTATATAATTAATCTACGACTCTATATTAACTCATTTAAAGGCAAGTCATTCGAACACGTCTGGTATGCATATCAAACACTTGAATAACGTTCGTTTTCGTGTTGTTGAATAATTTCTATTCCATCCAGCTCCGAAGCAGTAACTTCCATTCTCTCCTTTAGTGTCTTCTAGTTTTTCTTTAAAACATCGCATCTCTAAAAAGAATCCCATTAAATTATAAATCAAGTTTATTTTTGTTTTATTCTACATCCGTCCTCGTGTGTCCTAGTTTGATCTATTATTAAATGTCTATATGATCTAAGCTCTATGTTAAAGACACTTTGAAAAAGAGAGAAAAAGATAATTTAAGGTTGTAAAAAACTACAGATAGTTTTTTTTAAATGGAGCTAGAGCGTGAAGTGTTAGAAGAGGAACGAGGAAGTATAGGGAAAAATGACGATGATCCGAAAACAAAGAAAACCATACAAGAACAAAAAATAGATTATGAAGACATCCTCGAAGAAATTGGAAACTTCGGAATATTCCAGAAAAGACTCGTTTATTTATTTTTACTACCTATTAATCTATTTATGGCTTGGTTTAGTCTTAACCAGATCTTTATCATGTCAGTTCCCGATCATTGGTGTTACATTCCTGAAGTGGCCGAAGCCAACCTTAGTGTCCAACAACAGATGTTGATTCGGCCTATGGACAACCAACAAGGATTAAACATACCAAGTAAATGCCAAATGTACTCCATGAATTACACCAGTGTCGTTCTAGATATCTTAAACGATCCAAGCTCAAACGTAAGTTTCAAGAATATCTCGACTCAAACATGTCAGAACGGTTGGATTTACGATGAAACACTCTATGACGCCACCGCTTCAACTCATGTAAGTTATGCTTATGATTTAGTTAAAAATGGATTTTGTATAAAAAATACGATATGCTACATCTTCAGTGTTTTTAACTGTATATATATATATATATGTTGGTGGCAGTTTTTGTGTACTATTTCAAGAACATCCCAAAATTGGGCAATGTGTGATGTTGACTAGCTGCCTTCCCTCCAGTCTATCAGTTAAAAATTGGGGGAAGAAACCCTGTTTGTCTAAATTTGCGAAAAAAATGTTGAACCTTGAGGTAACGATGTTTCCAATTATATTATTTTTCAAGATAAACATGCATAATGTATCGAATGTTGAGGTGGTTAAAGTTATGTACATTATGTTTTTAGCTGAAACAGTATTACCACAGTTATGTACGTTATGTTTTTAGATAAAACAGTATTACCACAATTATGTACGTTATGTTTTTAGATAAAACAGTATTACCACAGTTATGTACGTTATGTTTTTAGATAAAACAGTATTACCACAGTTACGTACGTTATGTTTTTAGATAAAACAGTATCACCACAGTTATGTACGTTATGTTTTTCGATAAAACAGTATTGCTACAGTTATGTACGTTATGTTTTTAGATAAAACAGTATCACCACAGTTATGTACGTTATGTTTTTAGATAAAACAGTATCACCACAGTTATGTACGTTATGTTTTTGATAAAACAGTATTGCTACAGTTATGTACGTTATGTTTTTAGATAAAACAGTATTACCACAGTTATGTACGTTATGTTCTTAGATAAAACAGTATTGTTACAGTTATGTACGTTATGTTTTTAGATAAAACAGTATTACCACAGTTATGTACGTTATGTTTTTAGATAAAACAGTATTACCACAGTTATTTACGTTATGTTTTTAGATAAAACAGTATCGCCAC
>NW_013670776.1:70768-72714 GCF_000517525.1 Limulus polyphemus | reverse complement strand
AAATAAAACAGTATTACCACAGTTATGTACGTTATGTTTTTAGATAAAACAGTATTACCACAGTTATGTACGTTATGTTTTTAAATAAAACAGTATTACCGTTTATAATATGATACTTGTTTCAGCAAGATATTTAATCAGGTAAAATAACATTCGTTAAGGTGAGTTTCATATTGTCCTCTAGTTTCGAGTGATAAGACACTGTCAACATTATAATTATTTCAATGATGTTAGATAATGCTTATAAGTTTAACAATCTGTAAATGTTAATTGTTAACCAAGATTAATAATTTCTATATTATGACATGTCCAAAAAACATTTTTACGAAGATGATTAAGGCGTATGATTGGTTGTGTACGTCATCTACTACTGATAGATCTCATGATAACAGCGCTTTTGAACAGACCTCAACTTCAAGGTACTTAAAACAACAACTTGTAACTGTTCTAACAAGTTACTTAGGGTATAGTCCATGCATACATTGTAATAAGGCTTCATAAAATCCTTTAGAGAAAAACATTGAAATATTTCTAACACCATAAAACTTAACCTATAATATACAAGACAAATTTTACATCATGTAATGACACATTTTTTATGAATCTAGTTTATCAAAATGATAAAATGTTTGTATTTACGAATATAAAACAGTTTGTAAATAGATAGGGAATCTTATGTTAAACTTACAATTCTATGTTGTTATACGTTACCAGATACATTGTCAGTCATAGAGATAGTATTAAAGTCTGAGACACATCAACAAAGAACATAAACAAATTCTAAACACATACAAGTGAGGTGGTAAAATAACATTAGTTTAGGTACCTGATTAAATATCTTGCTAAAACAAGTATCATATTATAAACACCTAAACTAATGTTATTTTACCTGATTAAATATCTTGCTGAAACAAGTATCATATTATGAACACCTAAACTAATTTTTTCTTCTTGATTCCCAGTGGGACTTGGTGTGTGAGAAGAATCATCTCCCTCACCTAATTTTCACATTATCCAGTATAGGGGGAGCTATTGGGACTCCCTTATATGGTGCTCTGTCGGACAGTTAGTTTAGTAACGTATCTCACCACAAACGTTAATCGAAAATATATAATTATTTTCAGTATAATAGAATGTTTGGTGTACAATAACGTTTGATAATTATAATTTAACATAATGAATCCAATATGTGTAAAATATTTAATACTAGTGAAAGTATCCGGCTTCGCTAGGGTTATTAGGTTGATATATTCTAGATGATTTTGTCAGTGTGTGTGTGTATTCTGAACCCATTTTAGCATAAAAGTATAACCTATATACTTTTGTTTCTCCTTTACTGGATGTGGTCTGTTTATAAAGGTAACATTCACTCTGACTTAACCTCCGATTCTAAAGTTGAATAATGAAAACAAATAATAAACAAATAAATAAATCTTTTTAATTAACAGAAACTGTAAATTAGTAAACAACAAATATTTTTTTTCAATTTTGAAGTTTATACATTTCATTTTATATTTTCAACACCCAGCCTCTTAACAACAATATTAGATTATACTTTTATTGCTAAGCGATATTAGATAAAAGCCATTGTTGGAACGCATTGTTACCAAAACACACTGGCTTTTCTATATATTAGAAGTTATTATATAAGGAAGCACTTTTTTCTATGTGGTTTTTCGTTAGACTGTCTCATTAAAAAGATGCACAAGCACATGGTTAAATAAATAATAATACCCAGATGCACACCTGCATGACACACTTAGTATGGGTGCAAAATTTAAGGATTCTAGGTTCTTTACACTTAGGGCTATAGTGGTCACATATTCTTTTATATGTGAGTTCTCGCTTGCTTGCATCATAAAAAGATGCACATGTAGATAAGTAGTAATAACCAGGTGCACACCCTCAGAAGAAAATTACTTTGCCTGACAGATAGCCAAGATGTG
>NW_013670776.1:68353-69789 GCF_000517525.1 Limulus polyphemus | reverse complement strand
AACTAGGAAGTTTAATTATCTCTCAATAGATGGAGAAAAATTAGGAAAAATACTTCGAAGTTTAATTATCTCTCAATAGATGGAGAAAAGAATTAAGAAAAATACTTGGAAGTTCAGTTATCTCTCAATAGATGGAGAAAAAATACTTGGAAGTTCAGTTATCTCTAAATAGATATAGAAAAAATACTTGGAAGTTAAGCTATCAGAGGCGACTGTAGAAATGAACTCTCATTGCAGGTACTTACACAAAAAGCGCTCTGATATCCAAAGTTGCCGAATTTTTTATTTCACTGATTTTCCTAAAACATATATTACTGTCAGATGCAAAAATCAGAGTGGACAAATTTTGACATTTTTACTTACACTTACTTTAATTTTTTTACATAGTAAGTTTATCTACAATCTATGATATTTCCATATAAACAATTGTATTTTAGCTCATTTGTGGCATAGTGCAGTGGCGGGCCGGATGAACTGACCTCGCGGGCTGTAGTTTGGTGACCCCTGAGTTATACTGTAAAGAAAGAATAGCTTTAAAAATAAGAATATTCAAACAAAATCCCAACATCTAAAAGGCCATGACGTCTTCGTATAAAAGAAACTCCACCTTTTCGGATTGGTTTTACTCTGGGTTAAATAACGTTGATTTTTTTTAGCTTTTCACGTAATATAATATTTTTGATTAATCGTATAATGTCTGAAATTTTAGTTTTCCCACGAAATTAGCACAATGCGATATTTTTCTATTAATTTTGTTTCAAAAAAGTACTTTTTTCCATATTCAAAAAAAGTCATATTTTCACCAAAAAGCCAATGTTTTTCCTCATATTTAAATACAGTGATACCATTGATATAAGACTTTCAATATGGATATCTCTTCATCAAAATTCCATATAGTTATTTCATAATCTGTTATCAAAAGTTCGGCTATCTTCGATTTTACTGGGTTTTTGTTTTTCAGTTATGCTGTAAAGAAAGAATAGCTTTAAAAATAAGACTATTCAAACAAAATCCCAACATTTAAAAGACCATAACGTCTTCTTATAAAATAAACTCCACCTTTTGGAATTTTTTTACTCTGGGTTAAATAAAATTAATTTTTTTTATCTTTTCACTGAATATAATATTTTTCATTAATGGTATAGTATCTGAAAATTTAGTTTTCCGACGAAATAAGCACAATGCGATATTTTTCTATTAATTTTGTTTCAAAAAGTACTTTTTTTCCATTTTCCAAAAAAAAATTCATATTTTTACCAAAAAGCCAAGGCCTATGTTTTTTCCCAAATTTTGAAAAAAATTGTTTTTCCTCATATTTAAGTACAAAGATGCCCTTGATGTAAGACCAGTAAGGTCATCGTTAAACGTATGTTATTGTAGACATACGTGTACTAACCAATATCAAAACACGACAGTAAGGTCATCGTTAAATGTAT
>NW_013670776.1:64475-67471 GCF_000517525.1 Limulus polyphemus | reverse complement strand
GTAACACGACAGTAAGGTCATCGTTAAATGTATGTTATTGTAGACATACGTGTACTAACCAATATCGTAACATGACAGTAAGGTCATCGTTAAATGTATGTTATTGTAGACATACGTGTACTAACCAATATCGTAACATGACAGTAAGGTCATCGTTAAATGTATATTAGTGTAGACATACGTGTACTAACCAATATCGTAACATGACAGTAAGGTCATCGTTAAATGTATATTAGTGTAGATATACGTGTACTAACCAATATCGTAACATGACAGTAAGGTCATCGTTGCATGTATATTAGTGTGGACAAACGTTCAATATCCAAAACATTTTTACACGTCAATAAAAAGAGAAAATTTTCTTCAATCAACTTCTTTGTTTAAATCATTTTCTTTTATTAAAGCGTTTTTTCCAGACAATATGACAGTAAACAAAGTGTGTTATTGATGTTTTACACTATAAACAAACTATTAAACGCATTTACATCTCCTATAAAGTAGGAAAAAAAAACAATCTCGCGAAGAGAAACGAAGATTTAGAAAGCTCAAACACTCTAACAAACCTTACCGCGAGTTATCGCAATTAGAAAAGTATACAAAATATTTGTAATAAAACTGCCAAATAGGCAATTGATATACAAGTATATTTGTACATAAAAATTAACTACACGATCATTAGGAAATGAACGGAATCCTACATGGAAGGGACTAAAAAATAAAATAAAATAACTTTTTTTAAAAAAAAATTATGGTTTTTAAATGCGGTTGAACAAAAAAAATACGTTTCACTATAAAATTAATCTTATATGATGAGGAAGAATTTATTTGTTTGGAATTAAGAACAAAGCTACAATGGGCTATCTGTGCTCTACCCACCACGGGTATCGAAACCCGGTTTCTAGCGTTGTAAGTCGGCAGACGTGCCGCTGTGCCACTGAGGGGGGAGGGGCATGAGGAAGTAAATAGAGAATACAAATATAATAAAATAAAGTCTTGTAAATAAAACCACTAGGTAAAAAAAAAACGAAAACTTTTATCAGTTCACTTGATAAGAAATGCTTCAAAATTATACAGTCGGGAAACCTTTTCTCGTCTTTTCTTGTCCGAGAACAGGATCATCATCGTTTGAGGTTGGAACTCCAGCTCTGAGAAAATGAACATATAATGAATTTCAGAAATCAATTGTTTATTTATTATACTATGCATAACTCTTAGTATTGAAACATTTATTTGGATAGCAGTAAATCTAGAACACTACAAACAATCTGTGAAAATAAATCTGTAATATAATCATTAAACAGTTGGTCCATTATATAATATCGAATAATTAATTGGGCACAACATAATAATATCATTCACGCATTTAAAGTAACTTGGGTTACTATATGGTGAATTAGAAAGGACTCAACCACCCTCACCACCCCCCAAAAAAAAAGGTTTGTAATAAATACTATTTTATATTATTCATATACATTACTGGTACAAAATAAGTTTGCATGTTCACAAAATGACTGACATCTAGTGGCAGTTAAGTGAACCATAAGATATTATACTACAATACCAATGGTGGTACTTTTTTTCATTTACAAGTAGATGAAATATTTGGAACTATTCCTAAGAATGTCAGTGTTGCAACTGCATTATTGCGGAAGAAGTAGGTTAAATCTTGTATGTGAAGGATGTTAAAAAAAATTAGAAATTACATTAAATTAAATAATGGAAAAATAAATCACGTAAAATTGACCACCACGTAATGATGTAACTGTAGTAAAAGTCGGGGGGGGGGGGGAGAGACAGTGAGCATGATACAAAAGATTTCGTTAACTTGTTTTTATGTGTAAAGCTGTACAATGGATTATTTGTGCTGCACCAGCTGCAAGTATCGTACCCCAAACTATAGCATTATAAACCCTCGTGCTTCCGGGAAGTAAAATCAATTACAGGGTGTCTAACACAAATTCTTGGAGGACTCAGAATGGGTCAAATCAAATAAAATAATTATCATCGGGGCGTCTGCTGTTGGGGCACATTTAGACGTTACGAGCTTAAGCGGTTATGAATCCAAAATTTGATCTTACAAATTGAATTTTCTCTGTATATTTGTTTCTATTGAATTTCTCGCAAAGCTACACGAGGGCTATCTGCGTTAGCCGTCCCTAATTCAGCTGTGTAAGACTAGAGGAAAGGCAGCTAGTCATCACCACCCACCGCCAACTCTTGGGCTACTCTTTTACCAAAGAACAGTGGGATTGACCGTCACATTATAACGCCCCACGGCTGAAAGGGCGACCATATTGATTGGGACGGAGATTCGAACCCTCAGAGTGCGATTCGAGTGTCCTAACCATCTGACCATGCCGGGCCATTTCTGTTGATGATATTACCTGGATGTTTAGTTTCAATTATTCTAATATTCGGTGATTTGTTCTGATCCAACAAAGTAAAACGTAGAACAATAGGAGTAATTGATAAAACAGACGATGTATTGTTCAGTTGGACAGCATTTACAGATGTAAATATTACTTACCAATTCCGTCTTAATCGCCCTAGCGGTAAGATCCTGAAACACGGATGATTGGTTGAATCCTTCTTTATAACACTTACTTTCGTAGAAAGCCGATTAGCTAGATTTGTAGACATTTCAGTTTAATAAACAATTGATATACTTTATTCGGTCCAAAAATGTTAAATAAAAATTTATTTTGAATTTCACTTAGGAATTTTCCTATGTTGCAAGTCATTATAGCGGAGGAAATAAGTTAAATATTGATTAAATGTCTTATCACCACAAGTAGGCAACTTCTTCGTGCATACGACTGATACAAAAGTCACTTTAATTACATTCCAAGCTATCTTAAAACGCGACCGAATAAATCTAAAATGCCAGTTACAAATAATAATAATGATATTAGATCCTTAACACGTCTTACATGCTAAACTGATTGTATGAGATCCTTAACACATCTGACATGCTACACTAATGGTATGATGTCCTT
>NW_013670776.1:61922-63571 GCF_000517525.1 Limulus polyphemus | reverse complement strand
GATATTAGGTCTGTAACAGTTCTTACATGCTATACTGATGATATTAGGTCTGTAACAGTTCTTACATGTTACATGTATCGTATTCTACTTTTTCAAGGTTTTTCATATGAATTGGCCTTAGTCCTTTCTTACCCTAAAATATTCACATGATTTATCATACATACACGAACTATTTGAACTTTGCGCATTAATTGCATATTTACAAATAAAAAGTTACTTTTTTAAAGTAGAATGCTATTATGCGACTTAAAAAATAATGTTTATTTATTTACATAGTTTATTTTACGAAAATTAGTCCCTCCCCAATGCGTAAAATGGTGTTTGTTTGTTTATTTTTTAAAAGTACTAAGAAACAAAAATAACTACACCAAATGATAAAAAATATCACAGAAACAATGACAAAAGAAAAAAAAAGGAAACATATAAATTCGTACCCAAAGCAAGAAAGATACTTCTGTTTTTCACCAAATTCTTCTCCATCTTCTATAGTCTGTGGTAATTTAGCATGCAGAGTTTCGGGTAGAAACGTTGCCGCGAAGGAAGCTACAAGACACATTCCTCCGATGATAAGTTCTGGTATGTGTCCTTCGTATGTTCTCTGTTGGAAGTATATGCAGTACTTTCTGTTACAAGGATACTTGTCACCATGTCAAATAATCGAGAAAGTTGCTTAAATATGCTTAAGGATAGACTCACAGAATAATATATCATAAAAAAAGTATGAAGTATGATGTAGGGATGACAATGCCAAAAATTACAAAAATAAGTTAGGAATGACTACGCCAAACCATACAAAATTCACTACATAAGATGAACTTTTATCTACAATCAAATGTTGAATTCCTGTCAGTTGTATGAATTAGTAATAGTGCTTTACAGTGGCTAATAACCATAAGCTTGTAAGATTGACTCAGTATTAACTGGCTACTTATGTAGGGATGTTTGTATGGTTTTGTGTATTCATCCCTAACTTGTTTCTGTATTTTTTGGAATTGCCATCCCTATATCATGCTTAATGTTTGCCCAACATTTTTATTATTTGTTTCCTCTATTTTTATCAAACGATACAGTTGAAGTAGGTTGATAAGTGAACATTCGTTTTATTTTTATATTTGGTAATATACATCGTTAATATCATATCACTTTTGTCAGTTTCTCTAATTTTTCAATTATATTTGGGGGCCAGTGAAGCTGCAATGGTCCCTCCAGGACGGTAAAAGTACCCCGGAGTGCTGGACCGACCTTAAAGGAATCTTTCCAAAAGCCACGCCTTCTAACTTTACCCCAACTCACTGCATGTGCATACAATCGACCCCACCACATGCTAGGGTTATGTCAATTAATAAGGAGGATATCATACAGATGTCCATGAAGTGTAATACCACACATAGTTGTTAGTCTTGGCCCCACTGAAAATTTGAATAATTTTTTTTTGACGACACTTCATTCCAGTCCGGAGAGCTGGCGGGCTAACAGAGGGTTACGCCCTTTCAGTGGCCAGGAGATGTAGAAGTACATAGCAGAAATAAGCAACGAGAGATGAGTAAGTGAGACTAGGTACTGAGATGGTGAAGATGAGTTTAATGCACACTATAAGGAAACGTAATCAGAGATAGATGTGTGGTGGAAGATCAGGCATCGGAGTTACA
>NW_013670776.1:59863-61293 GCF_000517525.1 Limulus polyphemus | reverse complement strand
AATATTAGATCCTTCACACATCTTACATGCTACACTGATGATGTTCTATCCTTAACACATCTTACATGCTAAACTGATTGTATGAGATCCTTAACACATCTGACATGCTACACTAATGGTATGATGTCCTTAACACATCTTACATGTTACACTGATAATATTAGATCCTTAACACATCTTACATGCTACACTGATGATGTTCTATCCTTAACACATCTTACATGCTAAACTGATTGTATGAGATCCTTAACACATCTGACATGCTACACTAATGGTATGATGTCCTTAACACATCTTACATGTTACACTGATAATATTAGATCCTTAACACATCTTACATGCTACACTGATGATGTTCTATCCTTAACACATCTTACATGCTAAACTGATTGTATGAGATCCTTAACACATCTGACATGCTACACTAATGGTATGATGTCCTTAACACATCTTACATGTTACACTGATAATATTAGATCCTTAACACATCTTACATGCTACAACTGATGATGTTCTATCCTTAACACGTCTTACATGCTACACTGGTGGTATTAGATCCTTAATACATCTTACATGCTACACTGATGATGTTCTATCCTTAACACATCTTACATGCTACACTGGTGGTATTAGATCCTTAATACATCTTACATGCTACACTGATAATATTAGATCCTTAACACATCTTACATGCTACACTGATAATATTAGATCCTTAACACATCTTACACGCTACACTGATGATGTTCTATCCTTTACACATCTTACACGCTACACTGATGATGTTCTATCCTTAACACATCTGACATGCTACACTGGTGGTATTAGATCTTTAACACATCTTACACGCTACACTGATGATACTACATCCTTAACACATCTTACATGCTACACTGGTGATACTAGATTCTTAACACATCTGACATGCTACACTGGTGGTATTAGATCCTTAACACATCTTACATGTTACACTGATAATATTATATCCTTAACACATCTTACACGCTACACTGATGATGTTCTATCCTTTACACATCTTACACGCTACACTGATGATGTTCTATCCTTAACACATCTGACATGCTACACTGGTGATATTAGATCCTTAACACATCTTACACGCTACACTGATGATACTACATCCTTAACACATCTTACATGCTACACTGTGATACTAGATTCTTAACACATCTTACATGCTACACTGATGATACTACATCCTTAACACATCTTACACGCTACACTGCTGATACTAGATCCTCAACACATCATACACGCTACACTGATGATACTACATCCTTAACACATCTTACACGCTACACTGATGATACTAGATCCTTAACACATCTTACATGCTACACTGCTGATACTAGATTCTTAACACATCTTACACGCTACACTGATGATACTAGATCCTTAACACATCTTAC
>NW_013670776.1:54705-59021 GCF_000517525.1 Limulus polyphemus | reverse complement strand
TGAAATCGGAGAGCTTGGGGAACTGATCAGCAGTGGAGAGATGAGATCAGAAACCTGCCTGGGTATGTGGAATCAACTGATTGTCTGCAATGAAAAAGTGAAGATGACGAACAAGGATGCATTGAAAAATCTTGCTGAGGACACTGATTAAACTGATGGGCCTATAGGAATCTAGTTGAACTGGTGGCTTGGATGGTTTCAGGTTGAAATCTTCCAAGCAGTAGGGAAGAAACCTGTGTGAAGTAGAAAAATGTAAAATAAGGCCAATAGGGTAATAAACTGAGCTTGTGCATTGGAGAGATGGAAATAGATGAGACCATCTGGACTGTGGGCTGAGTTTCAACAATGACATAAGGCAAGTCAGACATCTTGAGCAGTAATTGGACCACACAGGGGTTGGTTTCCAGAACATAGGTGAGAGAGGGGCAAAGAGTTGGAAAAGTATGATCAAACAGTCATAAGATGTCGAAGCAATCATCAAAATCAATGTGGTGGTGGAGGATTAAACTGAGACTCAAAGTGGTGTGCAAAAGCATTGACCTGGAAAAGCGTGGTAGCAAGAACCTGACCATCCACAAGGATAAGATATGAAGGGGAGCGATACTAGCGAGTGAGGATGCGAAACTGAGTCCAAAACTGAGAAGAGGCATGGGAATGACGAAGACTGTTGCACAGGTAATGCCAACAGCGACGTTTAATAGCTTGAATGAAATTTCTGGCTGTGCATTGGAGACCTCTAAATTGGTGTAAAACAAGTGGATCATGGGAATGGCGATAGTCCTGGAGGAGTGAAGTGGCATGGTGAAGAAGTGTGATGGCTCGTTGGGGTACAGAGTGACGAAAAGTACATGACAGCAAAGAGGGGATCAAGTGAGCACCTGCAGAGGGAAGAGCTGATGTCAGGGTATTTTCAAAGGCATCAACACTTGAAACTGTGGTAGGGTCAAGGTCAGAAAGAAGAGAATGAAGATGCGTCCTGTAATCATTCCAGTCAGCTTTATGGAAATGGTAGTGGAGTCGTCGGTAGGGCGGTGACACAAGAGAGGAGCGATCAGCAATACGAATACATATGGATAGATGATGACTGCCAACAGTTCAAAGTAAGGAAATGGACAGTAAGGAAGAAATTGGGGTAGAGGCAATAACGACATCTGAAACAGTGTTGGAGACAGGATGGCTTGGATCAGGAAGAAGTATCAATGAGCATGGTGAAAAATCAATGAACCTCAGACGTAGTTCTGCTATGAAAGTTGATATTGGCCAGAATAACATAGCTGCAGAAGATGCAGTTTACTGTGGTGAAGAAAGTATGAGGGAGTGGTTTATCAGGACAAACATAGATGGTGACAAAT
Organism: Limulus polyphemus; assembly: GCF_000517525.1. Taxonomy (NCBI): domain Eukaryota; kingdom Metazoa; phylum Arthropoda; class Merostomata; order Xiphosura; family Limulidae; genus Limulus; species Limulus polyphemus. The sequence continues at coordinate 57,669 of NW_013670776.1, read as the reverse complement.
GTAAGAATACGTTGTGGAAAATAAAGTTTGAGAATAAAGTGTTTAGGATAAATATTCGGTGGAAGAGTATAGAGGCGAAAAGGAAGAGTAGCCTCATTGCATATTGCTACACCCCTCGACCTACTCCTCGGGATTGATCATGCCAATGAAAGTGAAAACCATATAAATTAGCAACTTGAGAGGGTTTTAGGAAAGTTTCATTCAACAGTACACAATCGTAAGCAGTCTTCTAGAGAAGAGGTGTGAGTAAAAACTTATTGGGCAAAAAGGAACAAATGTTAAGGAAGAGAATGGTTATCATTCTGTCGCGACTCGACCAGGTGGCGCTTGGTCCCATAGGCGACTAAAACACAAATGAGAATTGAGGCCTGAATAGGAGGCTTGGAGTTGAATTTGAAACACGGCCTTTGCAGCATAGTTTATGTTATCCAGAATGAAAGGATGGTGGAATGGATGGATATTCTGTAAAGGTTGGTTAGTTGTTTGGCGTTTTATGGCGCAAAGTAACAAGGCTATCTGCACCAAACATCCGGTAAAAACGGAAAAATCAAATTGTAGTAAAATGTAAAAATAAAATTGAGTTAAAACCCAAATATGTCCAAAATTCAGATAAAAGATTTAAATACAATTAAAAAGGCCAATTGTTCTTAAAAATTTTAAGTACAATCAAGTTGGACAGTGTTAACATCACCAATGACACCGTCCAATGTCAAGATAAACACTGACAAAACACGTGTAGAAAAAGGTTGCACCACTCACGGTTGTAACGATGGCACGACAGTAAAATAAGGGCTATTGTGACTTGAGTGTCACAAAACCTACATATTGGTGGGTCAATGCCTGATGAAAGAAAACGATGTGTTAAAAAAATGTGACCAATGCGTAGCCTTGCCATGAAAACTTCCTCCTTCCGATTCTTAAGGAAGCAAGATGGACAAAGAGCAACTGAAGGTTTGATCTGGAAAATCTTGTTATGGCGTTGCTCACCGCATGTCGACTCCCAAATGGCATGAAGCCGCACCTTGAAGACAGGGCCATAGTCCATGTATGGAACAGGCATGGCCGTGATGGTGCCAGCGAGCTCGTTTCCATGAATACCGACGTGGCCAAGTATCTAGAAAAACTAGATGGAAACAGAAGATAGAGAAACGTGGGTCAGTCGTTGTTGAATATCGACGTGAACAGGGTAAGAACTAATGTTAAGCGATTCCAGGGCCAGTAGAGAGCTAAGAGAATCAGTTTAAATGAAACAGTCGCTGTACTGCATAGCTTCTACATGATCCAGGGCAAGAGAAATAGTATACAACTCGGCAGTAAACACAGAAACTGTATAGGGGATCCTGTGAGCAACTACCGAGCCACAGCAAACCATGGCATACCCTACAGAGTCACCCAATTTCGACCCATCCATGTAAATAGGAAGAGAAGAATGGCTCAAAAGATGTTCAGCAAAAAGAAAATGATACTTCCAATCAGGAGTATACACCTTCCTCAGATGACTCAAGGAAAGATCACAGCAGGGATGGTAATAAGCTATGGTGGAATGGACTGATCATTGGGGACATCCATGACATCCAATGCCAGACCCAATTGAGCCAGTTGTGCCCAGATACAAAGGCCAAAGGGCGGAATTGCAGCCTGTCTGTTCTGAAAGTGCATGGCCCACCAAGGTAGAAAGAAACAATCCCAGGTGGGATGCTACGGTAAGGACCGAAGATTGGTAGCATATTGAAGAGAAAGTGGCAAATGACGGAGAGGAAAAGGAGGTTCAGTGTGAAAAGTCCCAGTGCAGAGCCAAAGCCCCAGATGGTGAACAAGGTTCAGCATCTTCAAGGCCAAGGTCCTGGTAGAACCATAGACCAAAGAACCATAGTCCAGTTTGGATTGAATCAGGTCACGATAGATCCTGAGCATAGAACATCGATCCACTCCCATAGAGGTGGAAGAGAGGACACGGAGGATGTTCAGAGCGCTTGCACACTTGACACATAGCTGCTTGATGTGTGAAATGAAGGTAGGCTTATATTCAAAGATAAGCCCCAAGAATTTTCCCTCAGGGACCACACGAATACTAACATTGCCAAGACCCGTTGGCAGAAAAATTGCAGTCAAACAGTTTTAGAAAAAGAAAATGTAAAATTTTTTTCAGTGGTCCACGTCAACAACCGATTGAAGGCAATCTGAAGCTGCCACTCAATAAACCTCATGTTCGACGAGTGACATGATATGTGGAAGTCGTCGACAAAGAGCCCATTTCCAACAGTTGGAGGAAGGTGAGAAGTGATAGCATTAATCTTAACATTAAAAAGAAGGACTCCAAGTTCCTGTAGAAAGGAACGGGAAAGAGTTGAACCCACACGGACTAGGAATCGCCTGTCCAGTAAAAAGTTCTGAATAAAATCGCAATCCACAGGAATTGAGGTCCTGCAAAATGCCATATCTCCATGTAGTGTCATAAGCCTTCTGAAGATCGAAGAACATGGAAACAAGATGTTCTCTCTTGAGAAAGGCTTCCCTGATCGACGTTTAAAGTCAAATATGATGGTCCACGGTGGAGCACTGTCGACAGAGCTCACACAAGCTGGACAAGAGGAGCATGTTCGATTTGAGGAGCAAAACAAGACGAGCATTAACCATCCTCTCTAAGACCTTACAAAGACAACTAGTCAAAGCAATGGGACGATAATTAGATGGAATCTTGGTTTAGAGAAAGGGAGGACAATAGCCTGGTGCCAAGCATCAGGAAAAACATGCTCCTGTCAGATCCGGGTTAAAAATAACCAGAAGAATAGCAAGAGAGGCAGGACATAGATGGTGCAGCATCTCATAATGAACATCATCAGGTCCATCCAATATACTACCAGACCAATAAAGAGCAGGTTTGAGTTCCACCAGTGTAAAGGGGCAATTATAGTCATAGAAACAATCGGCCTGAAAAAGAAAGAGGTGATTGCTCTGCCCGAG
>NW_013670776.1:44374-53705 GCF_000517525.1 Limulus polyphemus | reverse complement strand
GATCACTGCCCCGTGGGTCACTGTCGACCATCCAAGAAAAGTGAGTGAAAGTGAAGGGGAGCAAATCGAGAGATCAATGGCAGTAAAAGACTGACTAGGTGCATGAAAATAAATATATGTTCCAGTATTAAAGAGAGAAAGGTTGTGATCCGAGTGCATATGCTCTATGGAACGACCACTCCCATCAATATCAGCACCACCCCAAAGAGGATTGTGTCCATTAAAGTCTCCCAACTGGTCAACGACAGCATCAAGGTTCGATTGATCATAAGTCTCCCCAGGAGACAGGTAGAGAGAACAAACAGTTATGGTACGACCAAAGGAAACGCGGATGGCTACGGCCTCCAAGGGTGTATCGAGGTACACAGATAAGGAGGGCACATGCTGGTCGACCAGCAGTGCCACCCCTCCATGCACTCGTCAATCACACATCCTGTCATTCCAGTACAGAGAAACTGCCGAAAGGTGACTGTATTGGCAGATTTCAGAAATGTTTCTTTTAAGGAGAGACACACGGGATGATAGTAATCGATCAAGGCCTTAATGGCATAGAGATTAGAAAGAAAACCTCGACAGTTCCACTGTATCAAAATGGCTATTTTTATGTAGGTGGAGTAGAACAGGGTGGAGAACCGTTTGGTTTACGACCACGCCGTTTTTCTTTACTACAAGAAGGTTGATCGACCTCCATGGATCCTGCCCATAATCGAGCAAGCAGATCTCTGTCATCAGACTGAGAATCCAACGACTGAGGACGTGATCGAATGATAGTCCTGCATTTAGGGGCCAAAAAAGGACCCAAGCAGACAATGGAGGCCAGTGCTCGAAGCGATGGACCCAGCCAGTCACTGGAAAGAATGGTGGGGACAGAGTTTGGAGTATACATAGACTGATCAACTCTGTTTTTCAAGGAGGACAGAAGACCCCTCACGACGTGAAAAAGACTCAGACGGAGGCACAGAAAGGTCAACCTGCACCCTCATTGTAGCAGTGGAGTGTTGTGCAGTGGCATATGTCCAAGATTTAGTAGGGAACAATAGCTTCCGAACCTCAGGGTAAGAAATGTTGTTAACAGTCTTCAAATGCTGTACCTCTTTCTCCACCAACCACTCAGGGCAAGACCTAAAGTAATAGGTGTGGGAACCACTACAGTTAACACAGTGAGGGTTACACAACCTACTGTTGACGATCTACTCCATTTTCTCACCATCGCTTTACAGAATACCCTTCAGGGTGGATTCCTGTATGTGGGGAAGGGACCTCCCAGGGAAGGTTCTGTATTTTCAGTTACCTCCTCCTTGATCTAAGCATCCACCCACGTGTTTGCTGGGCATGGTGACCCATGAAGGGGAGGAGAGGATCTTGGTGGATGAGTGATGTCTTGGACACTGCAACACACCACTTTGGCCTTGAATTCCTGTAGACGGGTGGCCTATGGATGACCCCTCAGGGTCAATTGGCTGGTCCCAGTGTTGGGCGTTCTCAATGGGTGTTGTGGATATTGTGTCTGATGCTGGTGTTTGGGTAAAGTGTTCACGAAACCATGGCATTGCTACAATGTCCTTGTTTGACATTGTAGTGTGTCCCCTTGTAGGACGTCATGTCGGGTGGGGTCTGAATCTTTCTCTTTTAGTATGGATCCCCCAAATACAAAAAACTCTGCTCGTTGGTAAACGACCATACCTTTAAGACTCCGACTAGCAGTCTCCACCAAAATGTACACCTGTACTTCGCTTCCTGATCCTCCATTCCCTGTCTCAAATATATTTAAGGCAAATGTCTCCCTTTTTTAAACACAAAGGAATTAGAGGGCTTGCTGGCTCACCAAAGTCAGTTAAGAAGCTCCGTTCTGGAGACATCTTGGTTGAAACAACCAAAGCTAAGCACAGTGAACTCTTCTTGAATTCAAAGGCCATTGGGGATATACCCATTGAGGTTAGTCCCCATGCTTATTTGAATTCTTCATGAGGAGTATTTTCGAGAGGGACTTGAAAACTATCCCTGAGTCAGAGATCCTTGCTGGTTTCTCCAGCCAAGGAGTTTCAGCATTTCGAGGGATCTCCACTCATCAAGATGGTATTATGGTACCGACCTCTGTTCTTATTTTGATGTTTTCATTGCCACATCCACCTACCACTGTTAAGGCAGGTTATTTGAATTGTAAGGTACGGCCGTATATTCCCAACCCTCTCTGATATTTCCAGTGCCAGCGATTTGGCCATTCAAAGACATCTTGTCATGGTTCTCTGACGTGTGCTCGTTGTGGTGGCAAGGACCACGACGCTTATGAGTGCACACTAGGAACAGTTTAATGGTGGTGTAAGCATATCAGTAGTACAAACAGGTGTGACTGAAGCAGGATAATCAGGAGTAGGGATGATTTGAAGAAAAGTAAACTGCTGTATAATGTATTGTTTCGATTATTAACATGTACACAGGTCTATCAGTTGTATGAATACTTGATCTCCTTGATAACTTGAATATTAATTTAGATTATTCCTTATTTCTTTTGTACTGAAATTGTTTTGACAGGTATCACGTTTGTGCAATGAAAAGTCACAAATGGTCGTTATATAAGATTAATTTGTCCGGCCATCTAGCAACCAGAAATGAAACTGTTATTTATAAAACATAGAAATAATATATGCTTACAAACTGAACTCACTGCTAAGTAGTAGTTTTGCTTTTTATTATTTCCCCCAAACAAATAGTAGAAGAACAGACTAATATAACTGTTATACAAGCTGTGAAATACTCGATAATGGCAATTATATGCCAGATAAGACTACAACTCAACTTTAACCGTTATTTCTAAGAATAATAGAGTAATATATTGAATGCGGCGAACATTATTTTCTCGGCCCATCCATACATACTAAATACTATTGTGCTTAATGATAACCTCTTCCCAAGTACTCTTAAAATGCTTTTCTGTCTTATGAAATTTATTCCAGAAACTTCACTCATATTTTGACTAGCGTGAAGAAGAAGAAAAAGGTGAACCTTTTGGCTCTTTAGCTACTTCCAAATTCTCCAATTTATCAACATTTTACAATAATATTAGGAGTGTCACAAATTGTGAAAAGCTCGATAATAGCAATTAGGTGCTTAAATAAGGCTATAACTGAACTTTGGCAATTATTGGTAAGCATCATAGATTAATAAAATGAAAGCGACGGCCATTTTTTTCTCGGTCCATTCCTACACCAAAGCCAGTTTAAATTTAAGAATTACGAATTTTTTCTGGATTTTGTTTCCAGGTTGCTTCTTATTCTAATCTGTTATTCACTCTCAGCCCTTGTAACAACTTTAACAACATCAAGTTTTGTAATTATTGAAAAAGAAATAAACAACATGAAAGCTGATGGTCAATAGAATAAACTAAATGAATCTTACGGGCGTAAGCCAAGAAAACAATGAAACAAACAGGCCTAATATTAATGATAAAAATCACTCTAGACTGCAGTTGTAATTTCCTAGGGCAGACGTTAACCCAGTCATTAAAAAATCAATAAATAATATATGTTATAAAGACGTTTTATCAATCTTCCAAGCAACAACTGGTACGAATACGGTGATAAAAAATGGAATAATTGACATGCAATGAAAAAGTGCCTTTTAATAAAAAATAATTTCTGAAAGTGTGTGAATGCTGGATCAAAATAAATCAAACATAATTATAATACCTTACCAAATAGATGATAGAAGGAGCACAAACTGTGGCTATGCATATGATGGTAGCGCTGGCTCCCATTCCTAGAGCCCTGACAGGGGTTGGAAAAAGTTCCGCTGCCTGTTGATACACCACCATGAATAATGCAGAACTGCAAAACTTTCCCACGAGGGCCCCAAATGTCTTGTAGATAGCTAACTCTGTTCGGAAATGAAAATAACAATAATTTCTTTATTACTTTTAAAATCGGAGAAGAGAAGATAATATACATTATATTCTATTATAAATACGATAGCTATGTGAAGTTTCTTTTTTGTTTGAGGTAAAGAATAAGGACTCAAACACCTGTGTTAAACCGTCAGAATCAAGATTAATTGTAACTTTACTTAACAATACGTGTCGACAACGTTGTGAGGGACGATTTTACGAATTAGACTTCACTTAAATCGCATTATTTCAGTCAGACATTTTGTTCGCATGCTTCGCGTTGTTTTTTTTTGTTTGTTTGTTTTTTTCGTTTGTCCTTTAATCCTTTAGAGGTTAATATTGTAAATTATGTACATCTTGTTTACATATTTCGATAAATGGAATAGCATACTTAGGTACACAGTTACATATTAGTTTATTCATGAAGTTACGTTTCATCACAATGGATAAAGGGTTAATAAAATTAGTTACATGAGCTAATGTATTATAAGTCCTGATTTATCACAATGAACAAAGAGTTAATATTAGTTACATAACACATTAGGTTGGGAAAACGCACAATGTGAGGCGTTCTCTGGTACGGATGGTTTTAAATTAATTTTCTTACTGTATGAAAACTATGTTATAAACAGCTGATGTTTGAGTATTAGTACATGTTTAGTGACAACATACTTAATCATGACTATTTCATTATATTCCACCCTTAGAAATGAATGTTAGTACAAAATAACTAACACATTATCAAGTAACAGTGTTGTTACTAAAATTGAAATGTGTTTCTTTTTCATCAGTTATTGAACATTTTTATTTGTATAGCTTATTGCTGTGTCAGAACTGATGATAATCCTAATGAGATCAACTATATGTACATCCATTAAGATGGGCCTATATTCATCGTGAGCTGCAGCCGACGAGGCCATTCACACAATACCATAGCTCGTCAAATCAGCTAAATATGATGAAACTCGTTATATGTATTTTAATACTGTAAATAAATGACCTTATAACACCAAATTTGTCATATTTATTTAATTGGACACACACAACGTTTCGCTTTACAGCTTCTTCGGGAGTGTTCCACTGTAAAGCGAAACGTCCAATTAAAGAAAAATAAATTTGGTGTTATAAGGTCATTTGTTTCTCATATTCAAATGTCTTCCATACACCAATTTGCATTACAGAAATTAAATAATGTGTTATTATATGTATTGTTGAGATCTAGCATCGCAGTTATTAACGTTTAAGAAGTGATCCTTCACCAGTACTGTTATCTCATTGTTAAAAGGTTATTTAAGAAGTGATCCTTCACCAGTATTGTTATCTCATTGTTAAAAGGTTATTTAAGAAGTGATCCTCACCAGTATTGTTATCTCATTGTTAAAAGGTTATTTAAGAAGTGATCCTTCACCAGTATTGTTATCTCATTGTTAAAAAGTTATTTATTTTATTGTTACCTATGAGCTGTTATACTAAACGTATTAATTTTAAAGATATGTCTGCCAAACACTTATTGTTTGAAACGTTGTTTATCTGAATTAAAGGAGAAGTAGCAATATTAGGAACCAAAAGTCAATATCGTAGTTAGAACTCAAGTAATATCTTATTGGGATAAATAGGTAAAAACGAAATGTTTGTTAGCAGTTTCAAGGTAATAGAAACAAAATGGCGGAAGTTTAAATTTTCTCCGTGTGTAATTTTAGCATGTTAGACAACTCAAAGAGATTTTCAAAATGACCAAAGTGGTCATTCAATTCAGAGTAACCTTCAAAACTCCACATCATATTCCCAGTACTAAATTGTTTTGCCTCATTATGCTTGCGTAGGTTTCTTGACATTTGACCCCCGTATTTTAATCCCTGCTCAACTTATGATAGTTTTTCAGCGTTTTTATTTTTGTCACATTAGTAGATTCCATTGCTGTTGTTATTGTTTCAGAAATATGCTGAAAAATGTCAAATTATTCAATTACAATCACGGTCTAGATGAAATTATTCTGTAGTTAGAGTGGTCGTAATATGTTATATTCGCTTTTTTTTTAAATAATCTTATTAGCACATAAAGCTTCCGCCATTTTGTTTATATCGAGCCTATTGATCTAAAATAGGATTTAAAACTTTATTCTATTCTTGTTATTTCAATAAGGTACTGCTTGAATACGTATTCAAAAGATTTGATCTTTGGTCACTGATCTTGACATTTCACCTTTGTTTGGGGGTTTATAGCCTGTACAAAGAAACATATTGTCTCTCATTGTGTGTACCAGAAAATTGTAAGAAACACTACCATGTTCACAAATGAACACCTACCTGCTGTGAATGGGATTGATAAAAAGTGACTAAGAGCAACCAATAGTGCTAAGCTCACGTTTGTCCATCGTCGCCCTATCGTTTCCATAAGGTACCAACAGACAAAGTAGGAAGGTAACTCAACGAGTCCGAGTAGAAAGAAGTTTAAAAATTCATTTCCATAGAGATTTGTGGTGTTGAACTTTATACTAAAGTAGGATATCATACAGGAAACCCTGAAATATAAAGTAAACATAAGAGATTCGTTTAACAAAGAACCCAATATTGTGACTTCGGAGGACCTGGTCAGTTTCTAAACAGTCTGAATATGTATTTGTATGACTTATACTAAATCTGTGACTTCGGGATAATCTGGTCAGATTTTAAATAACAACACACTGAATCTGAGCTTTCATGACTTCATGATTTATATAGAAGCTGTGATTTAAAATGGTCAACTTTTAAACAGTCCGAATATGTTACTTTCTTGACTTATTCTAAAGTTGTGACTTCGGGATAATCTGGTCAGATTTTAAATAACAACACACTGAATCTGAGCTTTCATGACTTCATGACTTATATAGAAGCTGTGATTTAAAATGGCCAACTTTTAAACAGTCTGAATATGTTACTTTCTTGACTTATTCTAAAGTTGTGACTTCGGGATAATCTGGCCAGATTTTAATTAACAACACACTGAATCTGAGCTTTCATGACTTCATGATTTATATAGAAGCTGTGATTTAAAATGGCTAACTTTTAAACAGTCCGAATATGTTACTTTCTTGACTTATACTAAAGTTGTGACTTAGTTAAGTTTCTAAACAGCCTGAATCTGTACTTTAATGACTTGTATAAAAGCTGTGGCTTAGCGTAGATCTGATCTATTTTTAAACAGCTTTTGAAATGTCGAACAATTTCCAATATTTAGTGAGATTTTATGGGCTTAAAGAAAGAAAGCAATGAAACCGACAGGCCTAATATTAATGATAAAAATCACTCTAGACTGCAGTTGTGTTTTCCAAGGACAGAAATTAACTGCAGTTGTGTTTTCCAAGGACAGACATTAACTGCAGTTGTGTTTTCTTAGGGTACAGATATTAACTGCAGTTGTATTTTCTTAGGGTACAGACATTAACTGCAGTTGTGTTTTCTTAGGGTACAGACATTAACCCCATCGTTAAAAATTATTTCTTTTCAATAAGTTTCTCTAATATCAGACTTCTAACAGTTTGTCCCGTTTGCTGTGGTTTTTCACTTATTGCTATGCACGATATTGTGTTCTTTTATCAATATTTCCATTATTTAATCTAATGGGTAATACCACTACCACTAGATGGCGCTAGCAATATTTTACGTCTGTTTATTATTGTTTTGTTTGGTGTTCTGATATTGAAAAGAAATATGAAAGAGTCGTCAAGACATATCAAATCTACTAATATTTTTAAAGAAATCAGAATATTTAGCCAAAAAAAATTAATTTTATGAAAATAAGACGACACAATAGCTAACGAAGTGGCTTAAACAAACAAAGCTTGCTTAAAATCACACATACACACGTTTCTTTTCATCGTGAATGAGACCAGAACCCACCAGTATAGTCTCAACATCAAAATATGCTAGAGCATCAAAGTTACAACATCAAAAGTAGTAGAATTAAAACGAGTTTGATACTTACTAAAGCCTATGTTCAATTACAGCATTCAAAACCGCTCAAAATTATATATATATATATATAGAGAGAGAGAGAGAGAGAAACTCTTAACGACCTTGTGTATAAAAAAACTTTAAAAAACTCGAGCCATCAGTCTGTTCATAGCATTTTATCAGTGTCAGTGGTTGTCAAAGTATGTTCCGCGACCCACTGGTAACCCGCGAGAGTCCTACAGGTCATACAGGTGTGTTGAGAGCTAGTCCAAAATGCAAAGTACATGAAAAGTGGTGACAAGCAAAAGCGGGTGGGGTAGGACCGTTTGAGAACCACTGCATTTTATGATTATGTTAGAAACAATGGTTTTAACAGAACACCTTCATACAATGGTTTTTAGCAGAACACCTTCCTACAATGGTTTTTAGCAGAACACCTTCCTACAGTATGGTTTTTAGCAGAACACCTTCCTACAGTATGGTTTTTAGCAGAACACCTTCCTACAGTATGGTTTTTAGCATAACACCTTCCTACAATATGGTTTTTAGCAGAACACCTTCCTACAATATGGTTTTTAGCATAACACCTTCCTACAGTATGGTTTTTAGCAGAACGCCTTCCTACAGTATGCTATGACGTGAGCTAGGGAGGTAAATTGTCATACAAACTTTATAATGAAAATTAGTATCATTAAGCTTTGACTAACTTCTCTGATATCTACTTCCTTTTAAACATAGTAAGAAAAGTATAAAACCTGATATGGAAGGAACACTAAAATAATTGATTAAGAAAGCAGTTTATACATAAAAACAGAACATTATGGTAGAGAGACAGAACTTAATAGAACAAGCTGTATTTGATTAATTTATTTTTTTCCTCTCTCTCTTTTAGAACTTTGCAGAGTGGAGATACCGAAGTTGTTCTGTAATCTCACATTTATATTTTCATCAATTAGATCTCGTGAGTAGGTTAATATCATTTCCGGAAGTTTTCCCGCCAATTTGACGGTATTGTTTTTTTCTAAACCTGCCCTGGGTGATAACATTCTGCTTTTATGTTGTAGAAACATCCTTCTCAAAATATCTCTCGATATTCAGTCTGATGTGTTAATTAATGTATTGTTTGGGTGTTTAATGGATATTCAGTTTGATGTGTTAATGTACTGTTTGGGTGTTTAATGGATATTCAGTCTGATGTGTTAATGTACTGTTTGGGTGTTTAATGGATATTCAGTCTAATGTGTTAATGTACTGTTTGGGTGTTTAATGGATATTCAGTCTAATGTGTTAATGTATTGTTTGAGTATTTTCTGTTAATGTATTGCTTGAGTGTTTGCTGGACATTCAAGTCTGATGTGTTAATGTATTGTTTGAGTGTTTGCTGGACATTCAGTCTAATGTGTTAATGTATTATTTGAGTGTTTGCTGGACATTCAGTCTGATGTGTTAATGTATTGTTTGAATGTTTGCTGGACATTCAGTCTGATGTGTTAATGTATTATTTGAGTGTTTGCTGGAC
>NW_013670776.1:39703-43665 GCF_000517525.1 Limulus polyphemus | reverse complement strand
TTGTATCACACATCTTCCTTTTCAGTAGATCGTTCCTGTAATCCTAGTGTCAGTTTGCACTAAGACCCACCCATTTGTATCACACATCTTCCTTTTCAGTAGATCGTTCCTGTAATCCTAGTGTCAGTTTACACTAAGACCCACCCATTTGTATCACACATCTTCCTTTTCAGTAGATCGTTCCTGTAATCCTAGTGTCAGTTTGCACTAAGACCCACCCATTTGTATCACACATCTTCCTTTTCAGGAGACCGTCCCTGTAATCCTAGTGTCAGTTTGCACTAAGACCCACCCATTTGTATCACACATCTTCCTTTTCAGTAGATTGTCCCTGTAATCTTAGTGTCAGTTTGCACTAAGAAACAAAGTTATTTAATTTTGAATACTTGTTATGTCTCTATTTATGTTTAAAAACAGGCAAATTTAATACATATAAAATTCCTTCTCTTCCGTATACCAGACTTACTAAGCTAAAATCCAGGGTTCGATGCCCCTCGGTGTACAGAATGTAAAGTAGCCCAGTGTGAAGTTTTGCGATGAAAAATCAATAACAACAATATATATATTGATTACCTTCTATATCTTTGACCTTTATTACGCTAGTTTCTAATACTTCGTTATTTTCTATTTTCCTTTGTATATTCTCTCTTTACTCAATAAAGTTCTGTAAATCTATTACTTTTCAATAATATAAACTACTTTAACCGTGCCTATATCAATGTTAAGATTATTTTTTGTCACAGTTGGACATATCCAAATACTTGTGGCCAAGTCCATATTTCTAGTGATGTTATAACAGTTTCAATGAAATTCTTATAGTTTCACTTTGGTTTGGTTTAAATTTCGCGCAAAGCTACACGAGGGTTATCTGTACTAGCCATCCATAATTTAGAAGAAAGGTAGCTAGTCAACACCACCCACCGCTAACTCTTGGGCTACTCTTTTACCAAGGAATACTGTGATGGTCCCAGGCTGAAAGGTCGAGCATATTCGCTGAGGGGGTTTCGAACCCGCAACCCTCAGATTGTGAATCGAGCGTCTTAATCCCCCAGGCCATACTAGGCCTATATTTATTTTATTACATCTATTTCACATCGAAATATAAACTCAGTTGATTCAGATAAACAAAACAAGGTCTATCGTATCCATTAAATTTCTGTTTCTACAGTGGCTCCATCTATGTTAAAGAAAAATTTCAATGAGAGGCAATCCTCCTTTTTTTTTTGCAATAGTTTGTATGGCGTCTTCGTTTCTTACCATCTTCCACATTTCTTCTCGGTTGGTTCCAGATGACCTTATCTGTCCAGTACATATTGTGGGCTTTTTTCCGTTGAATCCACTTCATATTGTTTTTTTTCCCTTACTCCACTGCTTTGTCTGTGATTTTTCTTTTTTCCGTTCCTCCCTAACCCATTGGGTTTGGATTGTTTAGAAACTTTGGTGATCATCTTCAAGAAGTATTTCATAAAAACACGTTCTACTAGAGTTATTTTGTCAGAATGGTTTAGTAAATCTGTATTATCAGTCTTAGTGCGATGCAGCGTCACTAAATTAATGTATTGTCTATCTACCGTTGCGCCATCTTACCCAAATAACTCTTCGTATATTTTCTTGTTTGAGGGTAGCAGTAAAGAACGCGAATCAAGAAATCTAAAACCCATAGTAAAGATGCAGACTTCATTGACCACAGACCGGCACAATAATCAATTACCGAATCGGACATTGTTTTTCTCTAACATAGATGGCGCCACAGTCGACAAAACCATCTAATTTCTAAATTCAAAACGTTTTCCTTAGTTACATTTTTAAAACTCTGACAACAATGTTACAGAGAATGATAACTGTTGATTAAAATCATGTCAGTTGTCTCTTAAAACTGGTACGTAGTTAAAGACGCTTTTCTTCAACCAAAAATAAGAATTTGAAGCTTTTGCATGCATGATCTCATTACTAACATAACAATTTTTTTTAAAGAAGTCAGTCATATATTTTCAAAGTATTTCTTTCCACAACTGATATTCCTCTTGTGTTTTTGCTGTTCTTGTTGTTGTTGTTAAGCGCAAAGCTACACAATGGGCTATCTGTGTTCTGCCTGTCGCGGGTATCGAAACCCGATTTTTAAAGTTATGAGACCTCAGACTTACCGTTGATCCACGGGAGCTCTGGCTTTGAGAAAAATAAAATGAAGGTTCTTTCTATAGTTAATATCCCTACCCCTAGTAGGTTAGAAGGCTTTATAATGCTAAAATTCATGTTTTTATGCCCGCGGTGGGCAGAGCACACATATCCCATTGTGTAAATTTGTGCTTAACAACAAACCTTTTTTTTTAAAAAATTCGAAGAGCTACATGAATGTATCTATATGATTTTTAGAAAGCATATATTGATAAATTGTAAAAACAGGAAAATAACAATTTGATTATGTTTATTTAATTTTATTAGATTTATGCAAGTAAGATTAGCTCACCCTAGCTAGTTAATCCTTATATCAATATATTCTAAATGCAGAATTTAAAATTATTTGGTCTTCACATAATATTTCATTTTAATAACATAAACATTTCGATTTTTTTACTCACCACACTAGGGTAACAATCATAAAGTGTTTTCTCAGAGTTGGATAGCGAAACAGAACAGTCATGTTGTACGTTGTTTCCACCTCTTTTTTCATTGTTTCTTCTATCTTCTGTGGGGGGGGGGGAGAAGATGGAGATCTGATTTACATTCAACACAATATGAGCAGCCTGAAGGCTTGGTCAATTCAGCAAAACAGTTTAACATAGAGTTATAAATTTGAAAACAACTAACGGTCTGTAAGGAACACTATTCTTACTAATAACAACATTAAAAACTTGTAATAACGTTAAACATTAAAACTAACTCTGGCATTTAAGGAACACAATTCTTACAAATAACAACATTAAAAACTGGTAATAACGTTGAACATTAAGACTAACTCTGGCATTTAAGGAACACCATTCTTACTAAGAACAATACAACAAATTAATAAACTTGTTGAAAATAAAGACTCTCATACTTAGCTGTAATGGCAATTTTTTATAATATTAGGAACAGATGTTTCGCTAACAGTTAGACTATGTAAAGAAAATTATTCTTGCTAAAAATAACACAATAACTTATGATATTTATTAGCACCAAGACCCAAAAACTTACCTACTAGGAAAACTTTTCTTAATAAGTTGGTTGGATGTTTGGTGCTTTATGGGGCAAAGCAACGAGGCTATTTGCGCCAAACAACCGGTAAAAACAGTAAAATTAATTCGAGTAAAATGTAAAAATACAGCGAGTTAAAACCAAAATATGTCGACAAAAGCTTTATATACAATCAAAAACACAATTATTGCGTAAACAATTTAAAATACAATCTAGTCGGACAGTGTCACCATCACCAATGACACTATCCAACATCAGGGGTAAACTCTTACAAATGACGTGTCTAAAATGGTACCACCGCTCACGGTCGTAACGACGACACGACAGTAAAATGTGGGCTATTGTGACTTGAGTGTCACAATGGCTACACATCGGTGGGTCAATACCCGATAAAAGAAAACGATGGGTTAAAAAACTATGACCAATGTGTAGCCTTGCCAGGACTACTTCCTCCTTCCGATCCTTACGGAATCAAGACGGCCAAAGACCAACAAAAGGTTTGATCTGGAAAAGCTTATTATGGCGTTGCTCACTCCAAGTCGACAGCCAACTGGCACGAAGCCGCGCCTTGAAGACAGGATGTATGGGACAAGCACGGCCGTGATGGCACCAGAGCAGGCGGACTTAGCTGCGGTGTCAGCGAGCTCGTTCCCGTGAATACCGACATGGCCAGGAATCCAGAAAAACTGGATGGAAATAGAAGATAGCAAAAAGTGGGCCAATCGGTGTTGAATATCGACGAGAACAGGGTGAGAACTAATGTTAAGCGATTCCAGGGCCAGTAGAGA
>NW_013670776.1:36382-38703 GCF_000517525.1 Limulus polyphemus | reverse complement strand
AAACCATGGCAGAACCTACAGAGTCACCTGATTTCGAACCATCCGTGTAAATGGGAAGAGAGAAATGGTTCGAAAGATGTCCAGCAAAAAGAAGACAGTACTTCCAATCGGGAGTATCCGCCTTCCCCAGATGACTTAAGGAAAGGTCACAGGATGGGATGGTAATAAGCTATGGTGGAATGAGCTGATCATTGGGGACAGCAATATCATCCAATGCCAGGCCCAATTCAGCCAGTGATGCCCAGATACGAAGGCCAAATGGAGGAATAGCAGACCATCTGTTCTGATAGAGCATTGCCCACCGAGGAAGAAAAACACAATCCCAGGTGGGATGCCGTGGTAAGGATCGAAGCTTAGTAGCATATTGTAAAAAAGTTGCAAACGACGGAGGTGAAGAGAAGGTTCGTGGGATGCCGTGGTAAGGATCGAAGCTTAGTAGCATATTGTAAAAAAGTGGCAAACGACGGAGGTGAAGAGAAGGTTCGTGGGACTCAGTGTACAAACTCTGGACTGGAGAAGTGTGAAAAGCACCGGTGCAGAACCGAAGCCCCAGATGGTGAATGGGGTCCAGCATCTTCAGGGCTGAGGTCCTGGCAGAACCATAGACCAAAGTCCCATAGTCCAGTTTGGATCGAATCAGAGCACGATAGATCCTGAGCATAGAACATCGATCCCTTCCCCAAGAGCTGGAAGAGAGGACACGGAAGATGTTCAGAGCCCTTGCACACTTGACACATAGCTGCTTGATGTGTGGAATGAAGCTAAGCTTACGGTCAAAGATAAGCCCAAGAGCTTTCCCTCAGGGACCACACGAATAATTACATCGCCGAGATGGAGCTCGGGATCGGGGTGGAGACCCCGTTGGCAGCAAAAATGCATGCCAACTGTTTTGGAAAAAGAGAATTTAAAACCATTTGCAGTGGTCCATGTCAGCAACCGATTGAGGGCAGTCTGAAGCTGCCGCTCAATAAACCTCATGTTCGACGACTGATACGAGATGTCGAAGTCGTCGACATAGAGCCCATTTGCAACAGTCGGAGGAAGATTTGTAGTGATGGCAATAATTTTAACACTAAAAAGTGTGACACTCAGGAAACAGCCCTGAGGGACTCCAAGTTCCTGTGGAAAGGAACGGGAAAGAGTTGAACCCACACGGACTTGGAATCGCCTGTTCGGTAAACAATTGCGAATAAAAATGGGTAAATGGCCAAGCAACCCATAGGAGGGGAGGTCCTGCAAATTCCGTACTTCCACGTAGTGTCATAAGCCTTCTCGAGATCAAAGAACACAGAAACAAGGTGTTCTCTCTTGAGAAAGGCTTCCCTGATCGACGTTTCAAGTCGAATCAGATGGTCCATGGTGGAGCACTGTCGATGGAACCCACACTGGGTGGGCGAGAGGAGCATGTTTGATTCCAGGAACCAAACAAGACGAGCATTAACCATCCACTTTAGTACCTTACAAAGACAGCTAGTCAAAGCGATGGGATGATAATTAGAAAGAATCTTGGGATCCTTCCCAGGTTTGGAGAAAGGGAGGACAATAGCCTGGCGCCAAGCATCTGGAAAAATATGTTCCTGCCAAATCCGGTTAAAAATAACCAGAAGAATAGCAAGAGAGGCAGGAGAGAGATGGCATAACATCTCATAATGAACATCATCAGGTTCGACCGATGTACTACCAGATCGATGAAGAGGGGCGATTATAATCATAGAGACGATCGGCCCAAAAGGAAAGAGGCGATCGCTCTGCCCGAGACTTTATGGCCAAGAAGGCAGGAAAAGAAACAGAAGTGCTAGAAGCACGAGAAAAGCTCTGGCCGAGAGCATCAGCAATGCTCTGGACATCAGCAACTTCCTGGCGATTGGAGAGCAAGATGGAAAGGGGATGGGAAGCATACCTCCCAGTGACTTTCCGAATCTTGTCCCATACACTTTTGAAACTGGTGGTAGAAGAGATGCTAGTAGTGAACTTAATCCCAGACTCCTTTTGGCTTTGATGTCGAACCTGCCGAGCATGGGCATGGGCCCGCTGATAAACAATGCGGTTAGAAAGAGTGGGATACTGTCGAAAGGTATCCCATGCCCGTTTTTGAGCCTTCCGTGCCTCCTTGCAGGCAGGACTCCACCATGAACGATGATACTGTGGAAAACGTGTCGAGGTCTTAGGAATAAAATGAGCAGCCACCTGGACAATACAGTCAGTCACTGCCACCACACAATCATCTATTGATGGTAGACAGACGAAGGCAGGATCAAGTTTAGAGAGAGAGGTGAAAGTTGGCCAGTCAGCCTGGTCCAGCTTCCACGGTGGCACTCGGG
>NW_013670776.1:31984-36372 GCF_000517525.1 Limulus polyphemus | reverse complement strand
CCTACCCGTCGGCGACTCGGGTCCGGGGTGGGCGATCGACCACTGGCCGAACCTACCTCTCAGTATGATGGGAAAAGTAGATCACTGCTCCGACGGAGTCGCTGTCGACCATCCAAGACAAGAGAGTGAAAAGTGCAGGGAAGCAAATACGAGAGATCAATGGCAGTAAAAGACTGACTAGGTGAATGAAAATAAGTATATGTTCCTGTATTGAAGATGGAAAGGTCGTGATCCGAGAGCATACGCTCTATGGAACGACCCCTCCCATTAATTCGAGCACCACCTTATTTATAGATCACCATAGATCATTTTCCAGACGGTTCTGCTATGATTAGTGTCTGGCGAAAAGCTTCAGCAGATATTTCCCTTGCAACATCTCAACCAACAATTGGTCCAGTTATCAACGCTATATCAAGCTTTGAACAACTCGACTTTCAAGATCTACGTATCTACATGAGCCGATGTTTCCGTTTATCAACGTTATATTTTAAGATCTGTACAAGAACTCAGCTAACAGATGTTTCCACATATAAAAGCTATCTTCAAGTTTTGTACACCAAAAAACTTTTCAAATAGCATTACCAATAGGAAATATTATTGAAGAAATGTAAGAAATGTTTCCAAGTAATTTTATGAAAACTATTCATCACCTCTAGTTTTCTAGCTATGATATACTTATTCAAATATTTTTTATATATATAGTGAAAATAACAACTTTTTCTTTAATAATTTTATTTATTCATTGAAAACTGTATTTAAGAGTGTATAATCTGCATACTTTGATAAGTTTCTTTCATGTTCACAACATGTCCAACAGGAATTGCTAGGTCTGTGTTCCCATTCTGCAAAAGTTTAGCTTTCAGACTAACTTTAGACGAGTCGATAAAAAGTCTCCATTCTTGAGTCTGATGTTCAGTACCTAATTCTTTCATTAATACATCAACATTTATGTCACGAATCAGATCATTTAAGTGTTTTTGTGTGATCAGATGAGGTAGTTTATGTTGAGGTGCCACAGGAATAGAGTTACTAGATGAAGAGGATGAAGATGATTCATTTTCTTCTTCCCAGGATAACTCTTCTGTTTCCCAATTCGCTGGTGGATGTGGCACTGGAAGACCATCCCCATGGTTTCATCACAGATGCAATATCGGGATATTTAATGTTTTACTTAGTTTTGCCTGAATATTCAGAAAGATTAATCATTTAAAAATAACAGTTAGTTACATGATCTTTGAGCTCACGTTATTTCATGGGAACTGCAAATGGCACAGTTGCTCTCTTCTTACTCAGCCACTTTGTCAAGTCAGATGTGCAAACTGTGCAATACATATGTGGAGCTCAATGTTTTTTTGGTTGTTTGTTTGTTTTTCTTGGTCACCAATCTTACACAAAGAATAGTGGTAGTAAGCCACCTTTATCTTGTGTGTGATGTTTTTTCCTTTGTAAAACTGTAATATATCTTCTACAAAGTTAGTATGAAGTGTTTGGGTGGTTTTTACTAGGAGTGGAGACAGTCAGCATTTCAAATGATTTTCTAGAAAATATGAAATAATTTACGTTTACAGAACTAGAGTTTAAAAGATTAAAAAACAAAGTTTTGCGGAATTTGATTATATCGCGGGTATGATGTGAGGAAGAAGATCGGACTTTGTTTTGAATGTGTGTGGAACGAGGCTAAGTGACCAACTGCGTGAGTGAGAGGCGTCTGACTTCACCCCACATATTCTCAGTCGAGCGACTTCTCGAATGTTCTAGCAAACTGAGCACGTGAGAGTTTCGTGATTCCCTGGCAGAGAAATTGAGCGTGGGAATGAAACAGAAGTGGTGCAATCCACTACAATCAGATCGATAACAACGGAAATATATAAGCAATACATTTGGAATATTACACCAATAGAGTCAATGTTTGAAGTTGTCAAAAATGTATGTCTTTTACCCATTAAACTGTCCAAGTAAATTCAATTTCACAGCATAAATCTATTGTACTGAGTTGATTGAATGGTATTTCACATAGTGCTGATAAGATATTGATATGTTACAATAACTCAAAATCTAGAGGAGGTGGCCAAATTCCGACTCCATTTTTGAAATCAGCACCATCAAGTTAACCCTAATCACTTTAGTTTTCACCAGTAGCAAATTATTTGTTATCCAGTGTAATCAGATACATCAATAAAACTGAAAACTAAGTAAAACCTAACTCACTATAAGCTTGTTAATAAGGTCAATAGGTACGGGTCGTCCATTCGTTCTGGCTATTCTGGTCAAAATTATTGCTGCTTCTTCATAACGTTTAACAGACACCAACCAGCGAGGGGATTCAGGCAAAAACCTGAAGAGAAGAAAGCCACAATATTATTTACTAAATTAACAGAGACTTGTAAGAAAAAAAACCTATAATATTAACTTTATTTTAAAGAATTTTGATTTGTTTTTTTTAAGAGAATCAGTTGACAAATCATTGAGAACTTAGCTCAGTATCATTTCACCAAATGATATGTATGTAAACTTAATGAGATAGAAATTAACAAATAAATAAATAAAAACAGCACCTTAATAAATTCATGTTTAAACCATCATTGAATAAAACAAAATAGCTTATCTAGAATTACATTTTATAATTTTACGGACGTACATAAAATTAATTAGTGTTATTTTGTCTTACATTACAAATTACTTTTAATCCAAAGTTTTGCTTTTCCACAGTTAAGATTGTTTTCTTCTTCACTGGTATTCGGTCCATGTTATGGACCAGGGAGGGTCAGGTTCAGCGTAGATCTCTTCCTCTGGAATTGTTATTTTGTTTGCACTGTTACTGAATCCTAGGTAATAATCCTTGTTACTTTGTTGTTGCATTACTCACAGTGTGTTCAATTTTCTCCATTGTCCACAGTTTTAATTAACATACTATTTTCGTGCCACGTCCAATTCATGGGCCTCAATTTATCATAAATATTTATAAAAAAAGTAAAATCCAATATACAAAACATAAATAGTAGAGCATATAACTGTTAATTTTGAATAAAATACCTTTAAGTAACTTGTGTGGAAAACTAGAATATTTGTCTTATATTCAAATAATTGTGGCGTTTGTTTGTTTGTTTTTCGAAACGCGCTCATAGTTACTCGAGGGCTATCTGCGCTAGCCATCCTTAATTTAAAAGTGATAGACTAGAGAGAAGGCAGCTAGTCAAGACCACCCACCGCTAACTCTTGGGCTACTCTTTTACCAACGAAAAATGGGATTGACCGTTACTTTATAACTCCCACACGGCTTGATGGACGAACACGTTCAGTGATGGGTTTGTTTGTTTGTTTGTAAGTAAGCACAGAGCTACACAATAGGCTATTTTATAAATAAGAACACTGATGTCACTAAGAAATGTTTGTTATTTGTCGCTACAATCTTGGGACCTACTATGTCCTGAAATCTCATCACTGAGCCCCCCCCCCCCCCAGTGGCACAGCGGTATATCTGCAGACTTACAACAATAGAATCCGGGTTTCGATACCCATGGTGGCCAGAGCACAGCCTAAACATGCCAACCTGCTCGTTGTTTTAAACTAAATTCCTCCAAACTTTGACCAATAACGTTAGTTCACTTACGTTATCTGTCCTCATATGACCAATAATATTAATTTACTTAAGTTATCCGTCCTCATGTGACCAATAATGTTAGTTCACTTAAGTTATCTGTCCTCATGTGAACAATAATATTAGTTCACTTAAGTTATTTGTCCTCATGTGCCCTATAATATTAGTTCACTTAGGTTATCTGTTTTCATGTGACCAATAATATTAGTTCACTTAAGTTATCTGTCCTCGGCTTTCATTGTAACTAACAATAATTACTAATCAAAACAAACTACTTACATATAACTAATTAAATGTTCCGGTGTAACTGGGAGTATATAACTAATTAAATGTTCCGGTGTAACTGAGAGTATATAACTAATTAAATGTTCTGGTGTAACTGGGTGTATATAACTTATGAAATGTTCTGGTGT
Organism: Limulus polyphemus; assembly: GCF_000517525.1. Taxonomy (NCBI): domain Eukaryota; kingdom Metazoa; phylum Arthropoda; class Merostomata; order Xiphosura; family Limulidae; genus Limulus; species Limulus polyphemus. Next base: position 32,361 of record NW_013670776.1, on the reverse strand, counting down.
ACCTGGGAGTATATAACTAATCAAATGGTCTGGTGTAACTGGGAGTATATAACTTATGAAATGTTCTGGTGTAACTGGGAGTATATAACTAATTAAATGTTCTGGTGTAACTGGGAGTATATAATTAATTAAATGTTCTGGTGTAACTGGGAGTACATAAATAATTAAATGTTCTGGTGTAACTGGGAGTATATAACTAATCAAATGTTCCGGTGTAACTGGGAGTATATAACTAATTAAATGTTCCGGTGTAACTGGGAGTATATAACTAATTAAATGTTCTGGTGTAACTGGGAGTATATAACTAATTAAATGTTCTGGTGTAACTGGGAGTATATAACTAATTAAATGTTCTGGTGTAACTGGGAGTATATAAC
>NW_013670776.1:30282-30984 GCF_000517525.1 Limulus polyphemus | reverse complement strand
CATAACTAATTAAATGTTCCGGTGTAACTGGGAGTATATAACTAATTAAATGTTCCGGTGTAACTGGGAGTATATAACTAATTGTCCTGAATTGTCCTGCTGCCGCTGTAATCACTGACTTTGACCATACAAGTTATTTGTATGCTTGTTTCAGCATTTTCGTGCAAAGCTATACACAAATAATTATCTACGTAGAGCAGTTCCTAATATTTAACTGATAAACTATAGGTAAGGCAGCTAGTTAAAAACACACACCGCCAACTCTTAAGCTCTGTTTTAATCTGACCAAATAGTTGGATTTTACAGTCATTCTTACAACACACCCAAAGCTCCAAAGTGTGGAACGTGTTTTTTTGTTTGTTGTTATTTTTGCGGCAACAGGAGGCTAACCGTAAATTCTCGGTTTCACAGTCCGGGTACGCTAATGTCTCGGCTACGCCTGGCCTTCGACCACACGGACATGTTCATTACTATAGGGGTGAAGGGTGAGCTATATTTTATGAAATCTAGTGTAGAAGAAAGTACAAATAAACAACGCTTAAAAAACAAAACAGGTGAGAATTCTAGAACATTGTACAAGATGGCTGAATTTTGAAATTATTTACAAGTATTCTTTAAAACTTATTTTTTTATAAATAAAGCTAAAGAAATAGTATACATCCATAAGTAAAATCACCTAATATATATATATATATATATATA
>NW_013670776.1:20550-29282 GCF_000517525.1 Limulus polyphemus | reverse complement strand
ACTAATATATATATATATATATATATATACCATATCGTTTGTTATTAGTTTCCACTTGTGGTCGCTATGACAGCATATTATCTGAAGAAGTAGGAAACAACAGATTAATAAGAATACAATAGCGAAAGGTAAGAGTCGAGAATTCGATCACTATGACAACCATACCTCCAATAGAAGAAGAAAGGGATACACGAGCAAGTCGTAATGAATCCAAACATTGTCCAATGGCGGGTTAAAAAGGCTATAAGCGGCAGCAGACAAATCCCTATAGTCCACGAGATACAACCAATACCCAGAATACGAGTGCGTTTTTCTTTCCCGACGAGTTCAACCACTAAAATAGAATAACGTAATTTAGTAACTAAAGTTTCAACACGTGATAATAATAGACAATCCGCAGACTTGACATCTGTATATTAAAAGCACTAGTAGTCCGATTAATTGATATAAACAAGCGTCTTTATGGAAATATTCAATCTTATTTCTAAGTACAATTCCACTAAACCCTTTTAGCCTAAGCCTAAATGAAATTAATAACTATTAAGATCTTGCACACAAAGTATGAGCTTGTATATAAATATAGTAGGTGTATATTTGTTAATTTATTTTATGCTAATTCACATTTTTATTTTATCAAAGTTCAGATTTCAGTTCTTTATTACTAATTACTATTAATCCCAATAAAGATTTAAAAGGAGAAGGGAGAAGTGTTGAAATTTCTAATTTCACTTAGTTTCTGTGAATAGTTTAACATAATTTAGTGGAAATTAGTATTGTAAAGGCGTTTTTGAGTATAATATACGATACAATGTTGTTTTTTCTATACAACTTGGGCCTGCTAATTCTGAATATCCTGTAGTCCACGCTCAAGTTTGCATTTTTGACCCAAAAAGTCAGTCAAAACAGGATGGCCGTCAAATATAAAACAGACCTATGACTTTTGATCTATTGAAGCTAGAAAGATACTTTTCTGACATTTAAGACATTCAAAGATGCAATGGAATCGAAATTAAGCTGCGTATTAATAAGCATTCAAGGTCCTCTGCAAAAGGTCAAGGTCATTTTTTTCCAAAGTGGCTGCCAAGGCCTATAACACCAAAGGAGTGCTTTACATTGTAATTGTCTCTTAATTGGAATAAAGCTATGGTATCTTCAATTCTAATCCAGGAATTCATCAAAGCAGAATTATGCACTTGAGGTCATCTTCAAAGGATTAAAGTTATTTCTTATGATATATTTATTCACGATACACATTTTGTTTAACAGTATATGTTAAAGTAGTTCAGTAATAAACCCAAGAGCCAAATAGAGTAGTATAATAAGTGACCCAAGGTAATTAACCTCTGGCCTAGGATCTCGTACAGGAGTAATGATCGTGTGAAATTCTGAGCTAAAAAAATCCAAAAAACGAGTAGTTCCTCAAAAAAAAATCGAGACACTGGAACCAATTGTTAAGAGGCCATTACATATTGTAAATTTTGCATACACCGTATATCAGGAAAATCGTATTATTGGTAGACCACAGGGAGTTAAAATATGCATGAAAGTGTTAAAAAGTGGAGCAAATTGAGAGACGTGAAACATAGAGTCAGGGTTCTAAATGTCTTTGGATCAGATGAGTCCTTCATTTGTCACATATATACGCTGTTCATTGCTCACCGTCAAAAGCAAAATCGGTAGATTAAAATTATATTCAACCACTAATCCAGTACCATCGAAGCCAAAGATTGGAAACTGTGTTGTTGTTTTTTAGACTGATTGATGTGAATTTAACCTCTTGAATCTCAGTGTAGACTGATTCCTCTAAGTTGCTGTCCTGTGAACTTAATATAATGTTATATGAAATAATACATTAAGTCGCGCATGAAAAAAACATTACATTGCACTATGAAAGTGGACCTTAAAGCATTATCTTAGTATTTAATTTAATTTTTACACGATTTATGGATGTTCAAAATATCAAAGTATTGTCTGTGATTACATTTGTATGTTAATGATACGAAGTTGAAGTTTTTTCTCGATCTGTTTACCTTTTTTATAGATAAAACACGACCTTTAAAAAGTGCCATTAAAGTGCTTTAATTAATTGTTACGTATTGGTTTCAATAGATTATCCGATGCCTAAAAAGGGCCATAGATCCCCAAACTATCTAGGTTAGATAAGATGCTGTAGTGATCTCTTTTTGTATTTGGCAGCCATTTTGGAAAAAGCACCCTCACCTTTCAAATATGACCTTTAATACTTAGTCCTTCACTTTTCATTTTGCTTTCATTAAATTTCTGGATACCTAAAATGGCCGAAAAATGCTTTCAATTACACTTTTTATCTCGAGTAGATCAGAAAACATGGAGACTTATTTTAATATTTGGCGGCCATTTTTTTTTGACAATCTGTAGGTCAGAAACGCAGTATTGAGCTTTTTTTGTTTCAGAATTAGCAGGTTCATATAGTATAAAAACCACTATATATAATATTCTACTCAAAATTGTTTAACATCCATTTTCTAGGACTCTTTTCCATATATGGGGCCAGGTCACAACTTTATGCTGAAAACAAGTCCGGTGTAATGACTAACCAGCATTCATATGTAGATGAACCAGCTAAAAAAAATAAAAAAATAATTATTTTAAGCACCAAGATCATCGCCTACTGTTAGAAAAAAAAATCATCATAAAGATGTAATGAACTCAATAGCATCATAGAAGATACTCTAATTTTGAATGGTAATCACGAATACTAATTGCAGTTTCAATTATACATCAACAGAGAAGAAAGTTTTCAAGCACTCAAAACTTTTTTTTTCTAATCAAAGAGTTTCGAGAAATGTTAAGTGACTTATGAATGGAGGACTGAGTTTGTTTGGTTTATTTATTTTTAAGCACAAAGCTACACAATGGGCTTTCTGTGCTGTGCCCACCACGAGTATCGAAACTCGGATTTTAGCAGTTGTTAATCTTCAAACTTACCACTGAGCTACTGATGGGCTGAGAAACACAAAATTGCTCCCAGAAGTTTCAAAGATGTACTGTGTTAACACAAGTTAAACTTTCAGAATAAAGCTACTTTTCGCTTCTAAGGAGCTTAAACTTACATATAATGTAAGGTGTTTGATAAATTGTTGGATACAGTGAACCATTAATCAGTCGTAACACAGCGAACGCAGTGAAACTGGATACAACAAGAGAAGTCAAACCAGATACAAGAGTCACAGCAATACATATGAAGAACGTCAGCTTCCTTCCTATTCTGTGAATACAAAGACAGCATTCTGAAATGGGACTCTTTATCGAAATTTATTTATAAAAATACTGAATGAAATACTATAATACGCAAATATACATATAACATACAAAATAATACATTTTTTAATTCGTTAGTTAACTTGATATCGTTTAAAATTCTGGTGTGAAAAATACAGTTGAGACGAGTAACAATTTTCTTCGCTTCCAAAAGAGTTTCTAGTGACTTTCACCAAAATTGGGAAAATATTGCTCTTGTTAGCGTTGCATAAACTCACAACGCAAGAAATTATTCTTCAAAATATGATAGCTAATTAGTTTCCTGAAACTTCATAAGACGCAATTGTTCTGTAACTCCAATTTTCCAGGTGTGTTTTGAGTGATAACAAGCGGGTCTTAGCGTTGCATAAACTTACAACGCGAGACACTGTTCTTTACGTTATAAATAAGTGACACTGAACGCTTTTCTTTGTGTTCACATAATGCTAAGCCTTGCTTAAAGATACTGGCATCCTATGAGTGTAATTTTGAACCATTGTTTAATATTTTATTGGTATATCCTTACCGTTAGATAAAATAATTAAACTTTTCTTAGACATTAATGATCGTAACTGCAAATAATTTTTGAAGCTATAAATAAAAAGTTTATGAACATAATTAGTCAGATTTTATTATCTGAAGAATGTATCTGTTATTGTATTAATGTTCTGTATTCTTGTACATCTTAATGTCTTACCTGTCTGACATTATACCATATATCGAGGTTGCAACAGCTCCCCCTACACCGGCTAGTGTGAAAACAATGTGAGGAAAGTGATTCTTTTCACACACTAAGTCCCACTGAAATATAGACAACAATAAGGAAATTCACCCAAACAGAACAAAAACGACAATAAAAAAACGTTAATAAAAAACACAATAGAGATTTTGCAATCACTTATTAGTAGAGTATGCAGTTAAATAATCTTTCAGTTTCTATAGATCAAATTTATAAAAACAGTTTATTTCTCGCAAGAAAATGGATGAGGCTGGGACAAGGGGATAAATCTAAGATTTTTAAAAATCTTTAAGTTAGGACTAATTGGGTTTAATGTATAGAAATCGGTTCGCTTTTCTTCCTTTCGAAAGAGAAATCATCTGTCGACAGAAACCGCCAAAAGATGGCAGCATGTATACGTTCTAGGTTGATTTGACTAAATAATAAAAGTTTAGTTAAACCTAACAACTTATAAATTAAACAATCTAAAAGAAACTTAAGTTAATCTATTTCTAACTGAATTTTTATAACAGTTTCTTAATTATTTCACTCCTTAAACCTAACTAGCACAAAATACACTCGCTCTGCTACAGAGTTCAGAAGTACGTTCATGATCTACAAATACGACATTGTACAGATCAAACACATCCATTACATTCAATTATTGCTATAGGTACCCCTAGAATGGGGGGGGGGATATTCGTACCCGAAAACAAACTAACTTATGACAACTTTGAGCATGTGCGCAACGTTTGGTCCTGCTAGCTTGTAAATGGAAGTATGAACATGGTGTTAAACATGGCGCACCCAGGACTCCCAGGGGTGCCCAGGAACGTAAAATCCTATGCCAGCTTTGGGTTCAAGTCAAAGACTCTGTAAACCTACTCTTAACCCCCACCCCACTATGTTTGTGTCTTTAGACATAAATAAAAATTGTTTTACACTTTACAACCCCTGTCCAATCTGTTTATCCTCTCAACTTAAATTCAGTTATTTGGTGAAATTTAGGTTTACTCTGAACTTATCCTTCACAAGTCTCCCATTAAAGATAGCCAACTTAATACTCTTGGAGGCAATATGAAAATATCACAGTATTTTGTATGTGAGACTTTGGCTTTACACAAAGAACAATACCTTGTTTTCTTCCTGCCTAAAGTTTGTGGAATATAGTTCCAAACATCTCTTAACAATTCAACCGGCTTTTTTTGGTCCCCTTTTAACCACGGTTTTCTCAAGGCTCCTTGGAAGTTCAAGAATATTCATACTGAGACTTTGTGCAGTCGAAGCTGTGTTCCTTCGTCTTCTTTACTGATATTATATCCTTCCAGTAGATTTTGCTGTGAGCTTGGGATCATTTTCTTGCTGTAAAATTAATCCACACTCGATGAGTCCTGTTCCCGAGATAAAATCATGATGGATAAGAATCTCTCTATTCTTCTCAGAAATCAGGATTACCTTAGTTTTACGTAGATCCGATACCATTGGATTAAATGCAGATCCAGATTTGTACTGATTCTTACCTTGCTTCTCTGTAGATAGTGTACATTCATTACAGCACTGTCTTCCTCTCTGTCATCGGACATATTGTCTTTGTTTGTTACCAAACAATTCCAAATCGGATCCATCATTAAACAGTATATATTTTCAGTCTGCTTATTACGCCTTTGTGGTCCCCAGCCTAAGATTGTTTGCCTCTTCTAATCAGCGGGTTTCATGCCCATTTAAACAACTTCGTGGTAACGTATATCTTGTTCTTCCCGATGTAATGTTCATAACATATACAAGATTTCTATCTATCTCTTCCATTATTAACGGTACCAGCTTCTCAAATCCTCTTCGGAGTCTTACGTACAGGTCTTGCCGAGACATGTAGTCCTGCCACTGGTTTTCCAAATGTGTATGATTGATCAACAAAACTTTGATCAACTCGTTTATCACGCACTATTTCATTTCTGGATGCACTGAATGGATTCATACTACATCACTTTGTGATTGCTTGGATAACAACCATTAACAGTGTAAGTTACCATCATTTCCACACAATAAACAAGATGGCGGCCCTGTAGTATTCTATTCGCCTTTTATATCTCTATTTTCTTACCTTATTTCCAATAACATACAATATAAATATTCACGTCTCACTAGATACATTTACAAGTTTCTTAATGTATCTAATTACAATATTTTACAAAAATCAGTAAAAATATATAGTGGTAAATTACAAAACAAAATATTTTTATTGACAGAACAGTTGTATGTTCAAGTTTTCTTTTTTTAAGTATTTGTCTTTATTTCTTTTCCACCCATATTCTTTTCGTTAAGATATCTGTTCATATAGAACGCTTTCAGACAAATTAACCTTTGAACTTTATTTATTTAACATTCATGAATTTTTGTTCTTTCCTATTTTACACTGACTTTGTTTTCAGTAAAAAATAGAACGATTTCAGACAAATTAACCTTTGAACTTTACCTAACTATCAAATGTTAAATAAATACAGTAGATGAACAAAGAGATATAAAGAATCTCGATTAATCAACACTCACGTGAGTTGAAGCCGTGGAGTCATAGAGTGTTTTATCGTAAACCCAACCGTTCTGACATGCTTGAGAAGAGACGTTTGTGGCTGAACCATAATCTTTGAAAGAAGTATTGGAGTTTGAACTTTCCATCCATTCCAGGGTGTAATTCAGGGTGTACATTTGACACTGACTGGGTATTTCTAACCCGTGTCGATTTTCCATTGGCCGAGTTAACATCAGTTTTTGTTGGACACTGAGGTTGGCTTCGGCCACTTCAGGAACGTAACACCAATGGTCAGGGACTGACATGATAAAGATCTGGTTAAAAGTAACCCAACTCATAGGTATAAAAGCAGGTAAAAGAAAATAATACAGAAGTCGTTTCTGAAATAGTCCATATTTTCCTACTTCTGTCACAATTTCTTCAAACTCAATTTTCTCTTCTGAGATATTTTTGTCTTCCGGCACATTATCAGTTTTTTCTTTTCTTCCAATTTCGTCTATACTTTTTGGGAACACTCGACCAACCTTAAAAATGTCTTCTAGCTTCATATTTATTTTCTACAGTCAATCTTACGTTTATCTTCCAACATCGACTGTACGTTCTGAAAGTTCCCAATGTTCTGCACTTTCCGTTAGGTTACCATTCACGTCTGTCGTTTCCCTATACAGTGTTTTTTCTTTATTTTTTGTTTTCGTCTTTTATCACTTTTCTGCCAAGTTCTACTTTTATCTCACTATTTCACTCCATTATCTATGCTCCGCCAAGTTCTAGTCGTATAATCTATATTTTATTATTTTTCAGGTTTTTCTTTTTCTAATCTTGTCTTTTCACTTATTAATTTGTGGATAGCAAACTATGTTGGCATAAATATTTTGGTTGATTAAAGTTATCTCGAGATGAAATAAAACAGGATCGTCATTAGAAAAATTGCAGGTTTGGTACAGGAAAGTTTGTTTGTGTTATGCTTGTTATTTTTGGCATTATACACCTTCAGACTTACTGTCGCGCCACTTGAACGGGAATCATGGGGGGTGTATACACTACAAAAGCAGAATTTGCTAGATCGTTAAGTATATATACAACCAAATAAAATGAATAAGCGATGCGAATTACTAGATCATAGATTTGAACTGTTTATTTTGTTTCATATGTTTCCCTGCGCGTGTCTCAGTGGTTAGCGTATTGGGCTGCATTACTGAAGTTTCAAGGTTCACACCGCTCAACACGCCATACACTTTCAGTTAGTGGTAGGTTATAATAAGGACAGTTAATCTATTCTAGACCCTTCTGATGACGGTGGGTACTGCTAACTAACAACTCTCCCGCTAGTTACTAGCTCAAAATTAGATAGCTCTTACTCTGTTATATATATATATATATATATATACACACAACTACCATCACATGCAGAAAGATACATTGTGATTTCTTCTAACTTACACTATTTTTGCTCAGCTGCTTATATTTTGGATCCTGGAAATACGACTCAGATTTCAAAAATAAAAAGTAGATAGTGCATTCATTTCAAACTTGTTGGTTGGTTGTTTGGTGTTTTATGGCGCAAAGCAAAGAGGTTATCTGCGCCAAACAACCGGTAAAAACAGTGAAAGTAAATTGGAGTAAAATGTAAAAATACAGTGAATTAAAACACAAATATGTTGATAAAAGATTTATATACAATTAAAAAGACCTATAGTGTGTAAAAAATTAAAAATACAGTCTAATCCGACAGTGTCACAATCACCAATGACACTATCCAACGTTAGGGGTAAACTCTTAGAAAACATGTGTCTAAAATGGTGACACCGCTCACGGTCGTAACGACGGCACGACAGTAAAATGTGGGCTATTGTGACTTGAGTTTTACAATGGCTACACATTAGTGGGAATGAAGCTAAGCCCCAAGAACTTTGCCTCAGGGACCACACGAATAACTATATCGCCGATACGGAGCTCGGGATGGAGACCCCGTTGGCGGCAAACATGCATGCAAACGCTTTTGTAAAAAGAAAATTTAAAACCGTTTGCTGTGGTCCATGTCAACAACGGATTGAGGGCAGTCTGAAGCTGCCGCCCAATAAACCTCATGTTCGAGGACTGACACGAGATGTGGAAGTCGTCGACACAGAGCCCATTCGGATGAAGATTTGTAGTGATGGCATTAATTTTAACATTAAAAAGTGTGACACTCAAGACACAGCCCTGAGG
>NW_013670776.1:18846-19992 GCF_000517525.1 Limulus polyphemus | reverse complement strand
AACCGATGTACTACCTGACCGATGAAGAGCAAGTTTGATTTCCACCAGTGTAAAGGGGCGATTATAATCGTAGAGATGATTGGCCCGAAAGGAAAGAGGTGATCACTCTGCCCGATAATTGATGGCCAAGAAGGCAGGGGAAGAAACAGAAGTGCTAGAAGCACGAGAAAAGCTGTGGCCAAGAGCATAAGAAATGCTCTGGACATCAGCAACTTCCTGTCCATTGGAGAGTAAGATGGAAAGGGGATGGGAAGCATACCTCCCACTGACTTTCCGAATCTTGTCCCATACAGTTTTGGAACTGGTGGTAGAAGAGATGCTAGAAGTGAACTTAATCCAAGACTCCTTTTGGCTTTGACATAGAACCTGGCAGGCGTGGGCACGGGCCCGCTGATAAACAATGTGGTTAGAAAGAGAGGGATACCATCAGAAGGGATCCCAGGCCCGTTTTTGAGCCTTCTGTGCCTCCTGGCAGGCAAGACTCCACCATGAACGAGGATACCGTGGAAAACGAGTCGAGGTCTTAGGAATAAAATGAGCAGCCACCTGGAAAATACAGTCAGTCACTGCAACCATCCAGTCGTCTATTGATGGCAGACAGACAAAGGTAGGAGCAAGTTCGGAGAGAGAGGTGAAAGATGGCCAGTCAGCCTGGTCCAGCTTCCACCGTGGCACTCGGGTCGGGTGGCATTGACCATGGCCAACCTCCTTCATAATGATAGGAAAATGATCACTGCCTCGTGGGTCACTGTCGACCATCCAAGAAAAGTGAGTGAAAGTGAAGGGGAGCAAATCGAGAGATCAATGGCAGTAAAAGATTGACTAGGTGCATGAAAAGAAATATATGTTCCAGTATTGAAGAGAGAAAGGTTGTGATCCGAGTGCATATGCTCTATGGAACGACCACTCCCATCAATATCAGCACCACCCCAAAGAGGATTGTGTCCATTAAAGTCTCCCAGAAGTAAAAAAGGGACATGGCAACTGGTCAACGACAGCATCAAGGTTCGATTGATCATAAGTCTCCCCAGGAGACAGGTAGAGAGAACAAACAGTGATGTCACAACCCAGGGAAACACGGATGGCTACGAGTTCCAAGGGTGTATCGAGGGACACAGATAAGGAGGGCACATGCTGGTCGACCAG